>NC_056728.1:707961835-707969335 GCF_019279795.1 Protopterus annectens
AGGGGATATGGCTGGCAGAATGCAACTCTGGCAGCAGACAGTGACTGATGTGAATGCAGTAGGTGGCCAGAGCAGGACATATGATCAGGTGCATCACAGGGCTACTGACATGATTTCATCGGCCTGGAGGAGAGCAGCTGCAGTGGCCCATGAAAAGATAGCTACAGAGGAGGGGCCTGCTACACAGCCACCACTGACACCAAATGAAGAGTTCCTGTCCACTGTCAGGGATCCAGAGAGCTCACTGGAAAGTGCACAACAGTACATCATTGATGTCAGTGCTGCTGTTTCAGGGAGAAGAAGTATGTCCCACGAGGAGCTTCGAGGTTGGCTTACCTATCTCAATTGTCCTATCTCAATTGTTAAATACTTCTCAAAGATTAATTGTTAAATACTACCTGTATAGTAAAATACTGACAGCAATACTTAAGTTCTGTTTAACATATATATTTTTTTTTTTTTGGGGGGGGGGGATAGTTATAGATTGTTACAGTTAACAACACATTCTAGTTGATAACATATGGGTGGGATGTATCATCCAAGTTCTTGTTAAAAATATCATTAATGGACATAAAAAGAGCAAAATGTTTTAACCCCCGACTTACTGCTCATTGTGATGATGGTGTCCTTTGCTTAACTTCTTTCAGGACCCTACTCCATAGTGAGTCTGCAATCATCTTCATATGGTAAGCCAAACATTTTTATGTCAGCATCGATGAGCATTTCAAAGAAATATTTATTTTGTGATGTGGGCATCAGGACTGTTATGTGTACTGCTGTACTGTCTGTAATAGTGGCACCACTGTTAGTTTGTTAGCATATACTGGAATAGAACAGTGCAGGTATTAATCATGCCCAATCACTCTCCCATAGTGGCACTGCTTCCACTGTTCTGTCAGTGGTTGAGGTGTCCAGCCCCAGACATGGCAGGCCATGGGATCATGTTCCTGGACATCCTCGTGATGGGTGCTCATCCAACAGACATCAGTCATGTTCAAGTAGCAGACTGCATCTGACTGTGGACATGGACATGCCAGTGCAAGTCCTGGCTGAACCAGTTCTCGTGGTCAGATATGACAAACTGCCACCTCTACCATGCATGGCTCACACCTGTCCAACATACCAAGACAACACACACACACACACCCCAAATTCACCCAAGGGCCCATACACACAACAGGTACATGGTTCAGCTATGAAGCTTAAAGCTCATTCTGTCTCAGTGGCTATTTGTTACTTAATCCAAATGTTTGCCTGTTTCTCTTTCTTAGTTATACACACTCAAGTCACCTTTTGTGTCAGCCTAGGCTTTCTACCCCCCCACACATACAAACACCCTGTGCAAGTGATAACTGTTACATAGCCTTGTTTTCTATCTTTTGGATTCAGGGATACGTAAGCTTTGCATCTGATGCTCAGGATGCATAGCTGATTTGGTGCTTACTACAGCTGTGTTTGTGATGTTGTTTTGCTGATTGTACTTTTAACATATTTTGGTCTTAGAAAGTTAGACAGTTGATAGAATCAAAACAGTTTTTCACATCAGTATTTTTAAGAATCTTCTGAGGATTATGGAGTCTGAAACTGAAATGTGTCTCATTACTTTTTAACGTCTCCCTCTAATGATTTTCCAGCACAAAAGTATGAGGCCAAAGTGAGGACATTTGGTGACCTTCCATACTTTTGAGAGGTATGAATCTTTGATGCCTGAGGCATATTACTTGACAGAGGACACATATATTCACACAAGTCTCTGCTGTCACACATTGAAGTCACTGCTCTACAAATCACCGACCTTTTACTTACTTACATTACCAAACAACAACAAGCAAGGATACCCTATTCATTTGTATTATTACACAATTCTGTTCATCACTCCAGGTTCAAAACTTACCTTGTAAATCCAACAGTTGCTATAGTTTTACTTCAGGGCCCAGTTTGCCTGATGCTAGGAGTACACAGCCATTACATGGGTAGGTAAAGATTTTGAGTGTTACATGGCATCAATGTTACTATATGTATGTGCATAGGATGAAGGTTTTAGCCACTTAGGTGGTGAGTTAAGTGTGTTATGCATTGCCTATTAGCTAGTGCAAGGGCATATTGAGCACTCCTACATCTGCCTACACCCATAGAAGCTGCTAGTTCCACCTCTGACTCCTCACCTGTATGTGGCTGTGGTGACCTTGCCATTGGTGGTGGGATGTTTGCCCCTTCCCCTTGTTGATCCTACTGTAGCTGTTTTCTCAGTACATTGTTATGAAGCATGGCACAGAAAGTGAAGGTTTCAGTACATGAACGTGGACTGCACTGCAGGGATTCCCCCACAGATGCACCTAGGCAGCTGAACTGTGAGTTCAGCAGCCCAAACACTATGACATTTCTGGTTTGAGCATGTGCCTCATTATGCCGTTCTTCAGCAGGTGTGCGTACATTTCTGATAGTCGTCATCAGCCACCGTTCCAGTGCATAAGCTGCACACCCCAGTAAATGACCGTGTGGAATATCACCAGTAGTGAACATCTGATACAGTTTGGAGGTGTGCCAGATATGCAAGTCATGATAATTGCCTGGTTTGCCAGTATACACATTCAAGATGCCTCCCTTAGCATTACACACATTGGCAGTTAATGGAGTGGAAGCCCTTTCTATTTATGTAGACCCTTCCCTTGATTTCTATACGTGTACAATCTATGGCACCTAGTAATTCAGGGTAGTGTGCTCCAGGATAGAATTCTTGCATATCTGTGGACCTGTCCTTAGCAGTATGGGGAAAATATATGTGATCACTGGCATGTTGGAGACTAGCATTCAGGAACTTGTGGAGAATCTTGGATGCTGATGCCTGTGACACCCCCAGCATGTCCCCTGCTGGTCTCTGAAAGGTTCTAGTAGCTAAAATTCTAAGTGCTACACATACCTTTGTCTGCATTAGTATTGGCTCCCCTCAGTTTGCCCTAGGTCTGCGTTGAGGGCGACAGAGGTTGCAGAGTTCCTGTAGTGTGTCTCTATTTACCCTGTAAGTTAACTGGGGTCTGAAAACTCTTCTCCTTCTTGATCGTGGTCTGTTAGCAGCAGCAGCATAGACTTCAGCCTGTAGCACATACACATGAATTAAAGCAACAGCATCCCTAGCATTCTTTCTGTGTAGACTTCTTTCTGTGGCTGTATTCCAATAGCTTTTGGAATTCGCAAAGAAAACCACCACTGAGTCTATAGCTTGTTGAATAGTTCCTCCATCTTGGATTGGCTGATTAGCATACAATTCAGCTGCTTATGCTGTATTTAGCATGTCACAGTGTTTACTGTGGTTGCACAGCTCTACACACCATGTACAGCCACTTGTTGAATACAAAACTATGTGCAACCGTGTGTGGGTTGCACTGCAACATGCGGTCTTAGCAGACCATGCAAGGTTTACTGAAGCTGCCCAATAGTGCCAAGAACAAAACTCTTTTTACTTAGTTACATTTTTCTCTTTTCTCACTCCTTTTTTTCCTTTTTTACTGTCCTTCTAAAATGAATGACGAAGTGGGACGTATGTCTGTCAGTTTCCCAATAAAGTCAACAAAAATCCAATCTTTCTCAGACACCTTTAATTGTAAAGTCATATTTCACAAATGTGATTGATGCTTTATAGTCTCACATTTATACACTAACTTCAGTGATGCTGATCTTCTTCCTCTTCATCACCACCTCCTAGACCCAGACTCCAGTTCAAGTCCAAGGTACTCCCAATTCTTCTACTCAACGCCTGTGTTTTTTCTCTCTCTCTCAAACATTTTTCATTTGGAACACTGGAAAAAGGTTTCACTGTCAAAGTTTCCATACAAGGCGTGCCATCAGAAAAATGAGAAATGGGGTCCTCTTCTGCTTGATGGTCCAGCTCTTGTTGGACAAACTTCCGTATTTCCTCTTTAGCTTGATCTGCATAAAAAAAAAACAACTTTGATCCTCCAGGAAAAATAGTCTGATGACAGCTGGATACAGCAATGTCAATCTCGCAATTGCATCTCAACATTCCCTGATTGCTGGGATACATTTGCTTTTCTTCTGCCTGGTGAAGAGTGAATAATCATTTTCCACAAACACTCTACAGTCTCCAGCTTTTAATACTTTGACCTTCTGTCACAGATTTGCCAGGATCAACTTTTTCCTGCTGGTATGATGTATTTATTTATTTACTGACATTTGATTACCAGTAAAGTCTGACTGGTTAGAGGCCAATGTTCAGTGAAGGCTGGGGAAGAAAATCTACAAATTATTGTAACCAATTTTAAGAATAATTTTACAATCTTCAAAATTAAAACAAAAACATCTGCTTTGCATAATTATATCAAATTATACATAATATAAAAACATTGGTTAAGAACTGATAGAAGGTATATGACAATCATTTAATATCGAGACAAATTTTAGGCAGTTTTTAGAGAAATTAAAGGCAAGTTAGTCTAATACATACAGGAACTGCAATATGAAGTGAGGAAAATACAGGTTTATGATATATTTAGAGAGAAAGTCAGGGAAGATAATTAGATAGCAGTAAGGAAGTAAGTGAAGAAGGGAGAGTAAGGAAGTATATGGAATGAAAAGGTACTTGTTCACATTTAGGGATATAGTTTATCCTGTTTTTGAGCAAGAACAGTACCCCAAATTTCAGATAGCAAGTACTTCAGAGTGATTCTGAAAGATGGGAGGGTGGGTATAGACCTGATGGATACAGGTAAGGAGTTCTAGGCCTTAGCAACCTTGTATGAGTACAGACAATGCCCAGATTTGCTAGCTTGGCAGACAGGCAGGATTTTTTGGTCATTGGATTGCAATAACTGACTGGGAACATAGTTGTGTAGAATGCTTTTTAGTGCTGGATAGGCAAATGGATGCTGGATAATTTTATAGATGGTAAGAAGTTGTGTATATGTTAACTGATGAGGCAGTTCTAACCAATTAAGGCTTTTCAGTGCTATACAGTGGTGGGTTCTTAAAGGGGTATGTGTTGCAAATTTAGCAACTTTGTTATAGCATTGTTCACATTTTAATGTTTGTAAAGCTTGGAAGCTAGTAAGGATGGGAACACCATAAAGAAGAGTGGGGAGGAGATATGTAGTGGCAAGTGTAGTTTTAGTTGTGTTGGTAAGAATGTTTTTGGCTCTTTAAAGCATCCCTAGTTTTTGATGTACTTTTCTTATGCAATTTTGTATATGCAGGTTGAATGCAAGATTAACATCCACTATCACCTCTAACAGTTTGCTAGATGTTGAGGAATCCTTGGTTAGAGACTGCATCTTTACTAATACAGGTCTTGGCTGCTTTCTCATGGCAATACACATGATGCTCCCTTTCAATTAACACACCCTGCTGTGAAATATCAATCCAGTTACTTATTTATGCTTTCATAAAATTAATACAGTCCATCCAGTTTCTCTGGTATAGCAGAAATTCTCGGGTCTTCTCTGCATACTATGTCCTCTAATGCTACTATTTTATGACGCAGCTTGCTCTTAGCAGTCTCATACTCAGCTAGCCTTTACAGTTTTATCTGTTTCTATGAATGGCTATTTACAGCTTCTTCTATTTTTTCCCAGCCTGTTGTTCAGTTGATATACTCATTCAATGTTTCATTTATTTTAATCATCTCTGAGCACATTTGCCTTATATTTTCTCTAAACTACTGGAAGCCATCTCTTGTAGCAAAGCTGGAGCTTGAACTGCTTTTTTGCTGAACAGTTGCAGGTTCAGACAGTATTTCCTCTTCATCTTTTGTGGTTGATTTTCTTTCAGGCTCTGTATATTTCTTCTTTGCTGGCATCCAGGTAGTTTGCTTACTTGTCTGTAACTGAATTTTACTCCAGCTGACATCACTAGCTGTTTCTCAGTTTCTGTTTACATACTGGAAGAGCTGAAGTTAAGCTGCTGATCAGTGTGCAGCCATCTTGGAAGTCAGGACCCTGTGCAGCTACTGTGGTAGTTGAGACCGGACAATCGTTTCCTGAGTCAAACTTGATATTTATTTATTTATTTTATTTATTTATTAATTTTATTTTACATTTGTTGACCGGGATAGTCCGACTGGATGCATGTCCATTTTCAGCGGAGGCCCGGGGAGAAAAGCACCAAGGGTAAGCAGATACAGCATTACATAATATCAGCATTACATATTACAAACAGATTATTTACAGAGATTACATAAGTAAGCAAGTTAAACAAGTTCCACAGGTTAAAGTTAGTCCTGAGCACAAGTCAGGATTAAATTAAATTACACAGTAAACTGTTTAACAGATTTGTACACATTCGAGTTAGCCAGGCTTGATACATTGACATAGCCAGTTAAGTGACAAATGTTGTTTGAGTCTAGTTTTAAAATGACCTAAGGTGGAAAGTAAGGTAATATCAGCTGGAAGTGAGTTCCAGGATCTACTTGCAGAGTTTGCAAAGAGAGAATCACCGGCTGTGTTATTAATTTTGCTAGTCTGAATTAGTAGTTTGTTAGAGGATCGAAGCGGTCTAGGATTGTTATAGGGGGTGATAATATTTTTAAGTGCAGGAGTATTGTCCGGATTATAGAGGATTTTATAGGCCATAATCAGTTGGTTATACTGAATTAGGCTAGGTAGTTCAAGCCAACCAAGCTGATTTAGATTGATGCAATGATGTGTCCTAAAAGGCAGCCCAGTGGCAAACCTGGCAATGTGGTTGTAGCAAATTGAGAGTTTGTTAAGGACAGTCTTGTTCAAATTCGAGAGTAGAGGGGATGCATACAGAAGGGTTGAAAGAAGGTGAGAGCGAGCTATGGCAATTTTAGCTGGAGGGGTTAGGAAGGCTTTTATTCTGTAAAGTGACCCTAGTTTTTATTGATGGTTTTGATAGTTTGGTTAACATGTAGGTCAAATTTGAGATTATTGTCTATGATGACACCTAATAGTTTTGTAGATGGGTCAGGGGAGATTATTGTGCCATCATTTGATTTTATGGTAAAGGTGAAAGCGGTAGACCTACGTGTTGGTGAAAATAACAGCATTTTAGTTTTTTTGGGATTTAGGATCAGACGATGTTCAGAAAGCCAGTTTTCTATTGTATTAAAGGTGGTTTGGGTAGCTGACCATAACTCTACTGGAGATGTGGCTGAGCAAATCAGAGTAGAGTCATCAGCATATTGGATACAGCTGACTTTTGGGATGACAGTATAAAGGTCGTTAATGAAGATGGAGAACAGCAAGGGCCCTAGTATAGAGCCTTGTGGTACTCCGAGGGTGTTAGGTAGAAGGTTAGAGAGTTTGTTCTGCCAGAGGACAGCCTGCTGTCGACCATTCAGGTAGGATTGAAACCACTGGAGGGGTCCAGTACCTAGACAGAATGTTTGCAGAGTGTGGATTAAAAATTGGTGATCAACCATATCGAATGCCTTGGAAAGATCCAAAAAGAGGGCTGAGGATATATAATTATTGTTGTGATTATGGTTTATGGTGTTAGTAAAGGCTAGGAGGGCTGAAGTAGTGCTGT
>NC_056728.1:707974335-708182130 GCF_019279795.1 Protopterus annectens
AACATCCTCAGGCAGGAATGTCTCTTAATAAATGATTCTTTGGCAACAACCACAGATGCTGCAGCTACAATACTGTACTAACATCTGATTTTATGCATGCCCACTTGCAGGGCAATTTTGACTTGGCCCAAGACTTTAGCCTTTAATGTTTCATCTGCAACTCCACCACAAGCATTTTGGAATTGTTTAAGCATCACTCCCAGATACATGACCATGTGGGCTTGACATTTCAGGGTTTTGAAAGATATAGATGTTGAAGCAACACTTTTCTCCCTCACAATGGTCAAGAATTCTACTTTCCTGTTCATTTGGAAGAGAGTTAAACTATGGAGTCAGTTTAGTTCCCTTAGTAGAAATCAGGAACACTATTTCAGGATCTCCTACTGAACACTTCTATAGGAACTTAAAAAGACCATGTGACTCTATAGAAGACGTCATGTCTGGGGAATGTGGGGTTTAAAAGTCTGGCTTCAAGGATGCCAGTTCAATGACATCCTTATAGGGCTTCCATAACTGTTAGTATAGCCAGTGATTTTTGGATCTTTCCTGGGATG
Source organism: Protopterus annectens (assembly GCF_019279795.1). Classification (NCBI taxonomy): domain Eukaryota; kingdom Metazoa; phylum Chordata; order Ceratodontiformes; family Protopteridae; genus Protopterus; species Protopterus annectens. Next base: position 707,974,890 of record NC_056728.1, read on the forward strand.
CACCAACTTCTCTGGATTGCTATTTGTGGTACCCTTTCATTAAATGCACTGTATTTCCAAAGAAAAGGTCCTGGGGGTTGGAAAAAGTACCCTTGTTATCTATTTCATAACCTAAAGGGGGGGGGGAGTTCTAATCTACATAAACATCACCAACAGAGGAATCAGAGAGTCCCTTTCGAGAGGGAAAACTTCCTTGTCAAAGAAGGGACTCTCATACAGATAGCTGCTCTGGGTTTGGCTGCAGGTTCTGAATAAAATATAAGAAATCCTAAGCTATCTAAAACCTGTCTTGGGTGTGAAACTGTGAGGAAGGGGGTGGTGTACGCCTACCATATGGTAGAAGGCTGGATATAGTTGATGTCCACTTGACTAAATGTGGCTTGCCTTGTAGTGAGACTGCTGCTGAAGATTTCTGAGCCCAATGGGGATATACCTGACCTTTGTTTAGCAAGTGTGGTCATCCCTTTTACAATTACAGTGAGAATACCACCCTCCTTTTCTATAACTAGTAAGCAGTTATTTGAGCTACATACCAGGGGAATGGTGTCCAATTCAATAACAAAGATTACATTTTTGGCTTGGGAGTATAGGACAGTAACTAAAGGTGTGCCAGCCTCTTGAGTGGCAAAACCTGAGGCCTTAATGATAAGATCTGTGCCAGAGGATGCAAAAATGCCTCTGTGGTCATGATACTCATGGACTTCATGTGGTCATCTGAAGTCTGTGGTCCAAAATCCACACGACCCTTCTCACTACGGGCATGATTCTGCTTCTCTATGAGCATCTTATTCTTAGGGGGATGAATGGGGGGGGGGCTGTTCCTGCAGGCATGGGAAGCTTGGTGAATAGTAGCAGCAAGCCTCTTTATATCCTTGTACACCTAAATGCCTTGCTCCCATCTTCTAACTGCATTCCCGCTAAAGCCAGCACAGAGAGGACAATTGGATACATCACAGTCAGAGCCTAGGTAAAAGGTACCATGTGTGTTGAAATGATTATGAGGTATCTGCCTCCTCCAAGAACACCTAGTCACCTTCTATGTGGAAGTCATACCACACAGTAAATCATATGTTGGTTCTCCAATCTATCCCTCAAACAGGCAATACTCTAAGCAGTAAAAAAAAATGATTGGTGCCAAAGTCATGGCATTAAATGCAATGCAAAAAAATGTATTATCATCCCTTTCGGTAAGAGCGATGTTCCTGCTAAGTACCACATCAACAGCAACACCCTAAGTATGCACTTAGTGGTCAGAGACCTGAGCACACAGGTTGACCGCAATCTTACCTTTATCACCACGTCTCCACAGTGGTGAGAAGGGCATTCTATATCACTCATCTCATAAATAAGGGCATTACCTCCAGAAAAAATGAGGATATAACCTCCCTGTATTATTCTCTCATCAGGCCAATAATTGAGTACAATGACCCTTTTGGTATGTACCTTTCCAGGCACCTGCAGCAACTGGAGAAACCACAAAGGCTCTTCACAAGGAAAATTCAAGGTCTTCAGTATCTGTCCTATGTGGATCATCTGAAATCACAGTCACTTCATTCTGTTTCATACAGACTACTCAGAGGTGATCTCTTGCCTTGCATATAAGGCAATCTCTGACCCTGCTTTATTGAAAATACTGCATATCCGCAAGTCAAATGGTACACGGGTTACTTAGTCCAAACATCTTACTCTGGGTACGTGACATTAATATAACCTGCTGGAGGGACAGATGTCTCCCAAAGGTTACTACACCTTTGGAACAGGTCACTTCATGTCAAAACAGAACACCTCACTGGCCCTCTTCAAACGCAATCTGGATGATTGGATGAGTAACCGTAAATTCACCCCTAGGGTTCCATCTGTATCCCTCTTGGAGACAGACATTACGCGCTAATCGTGGAAATAAGGGTAAAACTTGCCTAGGCTTAGGGCCATTAGCCTAGTAACTTCCTATCATCCTATGAAAACAGAATATGTCCCCACTGGGGTACTTATCTACCCATTCTGGAAAGCCCGTAAGTTGAATCTGATGCTGCAGTTATGATTTCCAAATAAGGAACTCAGAGTAAACATGAACTATAGCAAGAACAAAATGAAAGAAGGTTCATGTACCACCACCTGTAGACCAGGAATGTACAGACATCTTAGGAAAGCTGAAATCAGCCTGACTAATGGCAGAAGGGTGAACAAAGAATTAAGGCTATGAGCTTTTAACAAGCTGCTTCCTGTAGTCCAGCTTTTGATTATCTTAGTCTCCATCTGCCTACTGTGTAACCAAGTCTTCTAACCAGACAATGAACTGAGGCAACTGGAAAAATGGTCTACATTCCTCAATGGTTCCTTGGCCCATGTACTTATTAACTACCTATGAAGGTTAACTGTTTCAACCAAAGCAGTTGTGTCATAAACTTTGCTAAAATTTAATTGGGGATTTAATACTAAACTCTGCTGGAGGATTATTTCAAGAGACTTCATGAACGACATGACTAGATGGATGGTGCCCATGGCGGGGGGGTTAAGAGCCATCATCAGATCAAGTACTACCATAACAGTGGCAGAAAAAAAGGCAACTGACTCGTATCAGAAAGGACAACAGACAGTCAAGACCTTAGAAAAGACCCGTTAGAATGCAGATTCTGAATCTGATGAGTATACTAAATGTCCCATTCAATCATCTACCATAGCTTTAAAAATTGATATTTACTCTATAACCAATGAAGTTCAAAATATTCTTGTCCTATCTTAAGATACTGAAGAGCTTAATAGATCTCTAGTAACCACAGTCAGCTGTTGTCCCTTCTTATAGATCAAGACCACTGTAGAAGTTACAAAGCCCTAAGTTTACGCTAATGAAAAGGAAACCAAGAAGGACGTTACTGGGGTCAAAGGAACCAATGTTCCTTATTTTGGCAAAGGATGAATCAGTCCTAATCGAGACATACATTTTTAAATCTAATACAGGAGTATCCTTGCAAGTTAGAGTTCTAAAGTCTGAACTAAGCTTCTCTGGCTATGCTATGTAGTTTGGCGTGCACTATACCAGTGACTTCAAGGTCACTAAGATTTCTTACATATTTATATAACACTGTTATTTTCCTCCCTTTTAGTTGTGAGTTTAATCTTACAGAAGGCCTTGCTTGAGCAAACTATTTCTGTTACTTTCCTGCACAAAACTTTTCTTTATATTGTATAACATGCTCATTATATATATCCAAAACAGGAGATTGTTCTTGAATTACCCACTGTATCTGTAATTGTGGAGGAAACATTCTAACACAGCAATCAAAGGGATTACAGAATTTACCAAAACTGTCAACAGCTGATATGATCAGTGGATTCAGGGTTTGATCCTAGTTACCGCTGGCAGTGCCATTGTTAACCTGAGGAAGTCAATACTGGAGAAATCCTTTAAAAGGTATACAAGGTTTGTTTGTGTTTTGATGGAAAAAAAAACAAACAATACAACTGCTTTGTGATTCTGTTTTTCTCTATGGATATATGTGTAAGCACATATAATACACATACACACACACACGCATATATATATATATATATATATATATATATATATATATATATATATATATACACACACACACACACACACACACACACACACACACGCACACACACACACATACAGTGAACATAAAAAGTTTACACACCCTTGTTAAAATGCCAGGTTTTTGTGATATAAAACAATAAGACCACGATAAATCATTTCAAAACTATTCACACCTTTAATGTGACCTATAACCTGTACAATTCAATTGAAAAACAAACAAATCTGTTAGGGGAAAAATATAAAAAAAAAAAAAAAAAAGTACAATACGCTGGTTGCATACAGGTCCGGCCTCAGCTGAAATGGTGCCCTAGGCGAAGTAGTGCTCTAGCGGCCCTTAAGCTACACCCACACCATACTCGTGAAAAGTACAGTTGTGTACCTACCGTAAATGTAGATGTTTGAGTGTATTCACTGTTGCAGTCATTACACTAGGGTAATCCTGCTGGCAGGCTACCCGCAGTCGGCCTGAATTCCAAAGTCCTGGTCCGGCGTCGGTTGCTGTCGCTTCTTCCCTGACGTCAGTGCGCCAGGGGTATAAAAGATGCAGCCGACGCCATTTTCTTCAGTTTTTCTTGCCCCAGATGTTAGGTGCCCCCAAAAGGGTAGGCTGTAAATATTATGATCATAAAAAAGCATGCACATAACCTTCATCGACAAGCAAATACACCACCATAGGTTGTATAAAATAGAGAGGTACAGATCAGTCCCAGTAAAGAAAAAAGGGGGATGGTGGGAGAGTAACCTGGACTGCAACACTGAATACACTCTAACATCTACATTTATGGTAGGTACACAACTGTACTATGTTCATCGTGTTTCAATGTTGCAGTCATTACACTTGGGTAGAATCCCAAAGCTGAGGTTGGGTGGCTGGGCCTAAATAGAGTTTGCAGTAGCAAAGCCTGCTCTGGATTTAGAGTAGAGAAGTAAATGGTAGTGCTTTGTAAAAGTGTGCACTGAAGTCCATGTTGCAGCCTCCAAAATGTCCTTGGTTGGTACTCCTCTGAGGAAGGCTGCTGAAGTGGCTGCTGCTCTGGTAGAATGTGGCCTAATGCCCTTGGGCACTGATTTGCCATGTTGTGAATAGCAGAAATGAATGCAGTGGGCTATCCATTTTGAAATGGTCTGTTTTGAAATGGCTTTTCCTTGGGAACCTGCAGCATATGCCACTAAGAGTTGCTCAGTCTTTCTGAAGGCTTTAGTCTTGTCCAAGTAAAAGCGTAGCTGTCTGTGTATGCCCAAAGTATGCAGAAGTCTCTCTCCCTTATTCTGTGGGTTTGGATAAAAGGTAGGCAAAAGTATGGTTTGGTTAAGAGCCATGCTGGACACTACCTTAGGCATAAATGTCGGGTTTGTCCTTAGAGAAACCCTGTCCTGATGGAAAATAATAAAAGGTTCCACAGCCATTAGTGCCTGTAACTCTGAGAATCTTCTTGCTGAAGTTATTGCTAGGAGAAGAGCGATTTTTCATGACAAGTATTTTATCTCTGCTGTATTTGCAGGCTCAAAAGGAGGCAGAGTGAGCTTTTCCAAGACAAAATTGAGGTCCCATGTAGGAATTGGAATTCTCCTTGGAGGTCTTATGTTTTTCGCCCCTCTGAGAAACTGTCCTAGCAGTGGATGAGAAAAAATAGGTGGTTCTGTATAGTAATGAGTTGAAATGGCAGAGGCATGGATCTTAATTGATGAGAAGGATAGGCCTTTGTCCAGCATCTCAGTTAGGTATTGCAAAATCGGAGGAATATTTGGTACAAGCGAGTCAATTCCCTGCGCTAGGTTCCAAGAACAGAATCTCTTCCATTTTTCTGCATAAGATTTCCTGGTGCTGGGCCTCCTGGCCTCCAAAATAACATCCATAACTGCTTTAGAGAGAGGTGTGTTCTGAATGATTACATTATCCGCCATGCAGCCAGATTTAGGGTTCTGAGTTGGCTGTGCAGGATCTGATTGTTCTGTTGGGTCAGCAAATGAGGTATTAGAGGCAATGTCCAGGCTGGACCTTGAGACAAGCTCTTTAGGATTGGGTACCAGTGCTGGCGTGGCCAGTCTGGGGCAATCAGTATAATTTTTGGCTTCTCTTGTCTGACCTTTAGGAGTACCTTGGAGAGGAGAGGCAGAGGAGGGAAGGCATATACTGTAAGGGCTTTCTAAATGAATGAAAGGGCGTCCACTTTCCATGCTTGCTTGTGATAAGTCCGAGTGCAGAATCTCTGTAGCTGGCAGTTGTGAGGGGAGGCGAATAGATCTATGTCTGGGCATCCCCATTTCCCTGTTATGTTGAAGATTTGTGGATCTAGTTTCCACTCGTGAGGATCCATGAGGTTTCTGCTTAGTTCATCTGCCAAAGTATTTGTCTTTCCTGGCAGGAATTGTGCTGGCAGATGTACTTGATAAGTCAATGCTGTGTTCCACAAAGTCATGGCTTGTCTGCAGAGGAGGTAGGAATGTGTGCCCCCTTGCTTGTTTATGTACTACATGACTGTAGTATTGTCCGTCTTTATCAGTAGTTGTCCTGGATGAAGTAGGTCCTTGAAGGCTGTCAGGGCATTTTGTACAGCTAGCATCTCTTTTTGACTGATATGAAGATGCATTTGGTTTGTGGGCCATGTGCCCTGAACACATTTTCCTGCCATGTGCGCCCCCCCCAGGCAGTGGGTAAGGTGAATGGCTGTCCCTTGTTGTGGTGACAGGCCTGTGCCCACCATATAAAACTCCTGTTGCAGGCAGGGAATGAGAGTAATTACTGTTTCCAGGCTGTGGCAATGTAGAGTCCAAACACTTTTTAGATACCATTGTAGTTTCCTCATATGCAGTCTTGCATATGGTATTAGTTGAATGCAGGATGCCATGTAGCCCAGATTACTCCAAAACAAAATGTGCTAGCAAGTACAGCAGGTGCACGAGCCACAGTAGCTTGAGTATTCAACAAACAAAAAGGCCAGCACCAGAGATTGAAGCAGAAATAGAAACAAAGATGTTTTATTATTTGAACCAGACCAGTTTCAGCTTGTAGCTTTCCTCAGTGGCTATACATGATGTGTGGTTGACAAACTGCATTTAAATAATAGAACCAATAAAGCAAATAATGACATAATTTCCTGTTAAACCCAGAAAAAAGTTGTGCAAATAAAATACATGTATACACACACACACATATATATATATATATATATATATATATATATATATATAAATAATATTGTGTATATGAAAATATAGAAATTAGCAACAAAAATTGAATGTATTCAAAAAATATAAATTATAAAATAATAACTGGACATTTATTCAAAACTTAATAAAAGTTTTATAACTTGTCATTAAGACCTGGGGAAAAGGGACCCCCTAGTTTCACTATCCATTTCTTTTCCTTAGTGTTAAGTAAATCGTGCCATCCTGTTCTGAAATCTTTATTTCCAAAAACTCTATCAATAATGGTGAAAGTAAATTTGGCTGTTGGATGAGTGAGTGAGTGTTTGTACAACGCGTTGGTCATTCTACCATTCCTAATGTCCCCCAAATGTTCAGACATACGACATCTGAACTGTCTTGAGGTCTGACCAATATAAAATGCTTGGCATGTACAAGTTACTAAGTAAATGACCCACTCACTTCCACAGTTGGCAAAACACTTGATGTCAAATAATTTGCCTGTATTTTTGCTGGTAAAGATCTTGGTTTTGAAAATATATTTACAAAATGAGCAATGTCCGCATGGATAACACCCCACCAGTCTGTCTCCAGAGAGAGTGGTCTGATGATAAAGGCTAGATTGAGACGTAATCCTTTTATAATAAGAAAAATGTGATCGAAGAGTTTTACCTTTTCTGTATGAAAATTTGCATCTATCCCCCAACCAGTCATCTAATCTTATGTTACTTTTTAAGTATGTTCCAGTTTTTATTGATAATATCTATAAATTGAGAAGTATTCCTCCCAAAAGTGGTAACTAGCCTGATAATATCCTGTTTATCCCGAGAATGTTTTGATTTATATGATAATAAACTTTCTCTAGATTGATTAGATGCCCATGTAGAGGCATTATGGACATTATCATGCTTATACCCTCTCTCTAAGAATCTATCAGTCAAATCTTGTTGACATATTGTGAGGTCTTGCTCAGAAGAGCAAATTCTTCTAATTCTGAGAAATTGTGATTTAGGAATGTTATTGATTGTATGTCTGGGATGTAAGCTGGAAGCATGTAGCAAATTATTGTATTGTGAATACTTCCTGTAGACTGTTGTTCTGAGTGTGTGGTCTGGTTTTCGCTCCAAATGAACATCTAGAAAATCAATTTCTTGTGCATGATAATTAACAGTAAATTCAACACCCCACTTATTACAATTGAGATACTCCACAAATTCTGAAAGATATTCTGATCCCCCTCTCCAGACTAGCCAACAGTCGTCCAAATAGCGCTGCCAAATATCAATTTCAGGCAAGTATAAATTATGCATGCCATCATAGATGATCTGTTCCTCTATATACCCCATAAATAAATCAGCATAAATAGGGGCAAAAGAAGCCCCCATAGCTGTACCCTGAATTTGCCAGTAGCATTGGTCCTGGAAATAAAAAACATTCCTGGTAAGTATATGTTCAGCCATACAGACTAAAAGAGTGTTAAAACCAGGAGGATAGATGTTGGTTCTATTCAGCCAAAATTCCAATGCCAACAATCCGGCCCAATGGGGAATGCAGGTATATAAAGACTTCACATCCAGAGTACACATGAGCCAATGAGATTCCATTTGGGATTCCGAAACTATTTGAAGAAATTCAGTTGTGTCTTTAATTCTGGCCCTGATATATGCCAGTAGGGGCTTCAAATGCTCCATTAGATAGACGGACAAGGGTTCAGTAAGTGAACCAATTCCCGAGACTATAGGTCTACCGTGAGGTTCCATAAGGGATTTGTGGATTTTGGGTAAGAGATATAGATATTGTTTGCGGGGGTCCCGTACTGTTAGTTGAATTCTTGTTTTTGCACTAATGATTCCTTCCTCTACTGCAGAATCAAGAAAAGCGTCAATAGCTTTTTTAAAATTTGGGGTTGGGTCTACAGGCATATGGAAGTAATGCTGATTGTTAGACAACTGTCTTTTACCTTCAGCCCAGTAATAACTGGAATCCATAATCACTATGGCCCCACCCTTATCTTCTGGAAGAATGACAATATCGGTATTGGATTTGAGATCAAATAGTGCCTGTTGTTCATCCATGCTAAGATTCTCTCTCAAGATGTTCCCTGAACCCAAAAGATGGTGCAAATCTTTAATAATTGCTTGTTGGAATATATTTACATGTTTATCCATAGGTGGATTAAACTTGGATGGTAAGAAGCGAAATTCAGTAGATCTTTGAGTGTTGTCTTGTTGATCAAAATACAATTTTAAATTAATTTTATGACAAAAAGCCAAAGTATCAGCAACAAAATCACTTTCGTCCACAAAAAATCCTGGAATATAGCCAAGTCCTTTATTTAACAGAGTTTCTTGATTAGAAGTTAGTACATAACTGGAGATGTTGTGTATGTTAGAAAATCTAGGATTCATTCACTACACTGAAGAAAGCCCTCTAGAGTGTCTATGCCTGTGCTTGCGTCCCCCCCTATGTCTTCGACATCTAAAGGGAATTGAGAATTACGACCCTTTTTTAAAATGGGGGAGTCATTAACGTGGTTAGCTTCCGTATCTGTAGCAGAGGATTCCTCACCAGATGTAGTGCCTTGTGAGGAATCCTTCTTTAATATTGACCTAGGTCTTTTTTTGCGTGTAAAAGTGGGATTATTAGGAGTCCCGGTACCCCCAGCAAACCTCACACTTCTCTGTGACTCAAAGGGTTTGCCCTTTTCATAATCTTGCACATCCCTATTGAATTTGTGTAATTTTTTCTCCTTAAGACCATTCTCAAAGGCCACCAATTCCCTGGATAATTTACTCAATTTGTCCTTAAAGTTAGGTAAACTTTCATATTCTTTCAAATGATTACATGTTTCCTGCACATCACAAATATTGACTTGTACCATCCTTTCATAAAAAGAGGCTAATATATTCACAAATGACATGGAGGCCCTCTGCTGAGCCAATTTCCAATCCTGTAAAAGAGTTTCATCTGCTTTACTAACCAAAGGCTGATATTTAACTCTTAAGCTTCTCGGTGTTATGTTATGATTTTGGTAGGCTTTAAAAAGCCTGGAATGCCAAATGTTGCTACGTAAAGTTCTAATTTGTTTGTCCAATTGTATGAACAAAGAACTACAACCGCCAACTGGATCATTAATACTGTTTTTTTTGGAACCATTATCCAATCCAATTCCAAAGACTTGGATGTCATCCTTGTCTACGCACAAACCATGAAGTAGTTTACTGAGATCCATGGCAATAAGTTGTACATTGAGTAAAGGTCAAATGTGATGTGTTGTATGAAAGAGTAATAAGCTGTATATTACCCAGAAAATCGATGGTCTGTTGAGATGTAAAATAGGGAATTAATGAATAGAAAATCAGTCACAGAGAAGTGTATTGCATGCCAAGGGACCAAATCTCATAGAATAATCACAGACCCAATAAAAATCGTTATATTACTCAGAAAATATAAAAATGGAAGCGTAAAAAATCCACAAAATTGCAAAAAGAAATGAACAATCAGAAAGTATGTAGCTACAAACTACTAAACTGCCCCAAAAGTACAAATACAAACATCTGTGTGTATTAATTAACCTAATGCAAAGGCCTGGTATAGTAAACGACACCAAACAGAAATTATTTGGTCTGTAAAAAAGGTGAATTATAGCTAGTTAGGAACCATGACCATTATCCTAATTAACAAAGACAAACAATAGATCCCAACTATGTATATATGTATATGAAAATGAGATACCTCATATCATGATAAAGCACACAGAAAAAAGTTGTATATAACATCTATAATACTGACCAATATTGGTCTGTCATCTGTTAATACAATACTTTATGCATGACCAGCTTCAATCGTTGGTAAAACAAGTGTGCAATAAATTAAATGGAAAAATATATACACAGATTAAGTTGTATAATTCAATGTTAATCTCTATATGTGAACCAAAAGTTAGTATATGCTGAAAGAAACGTACTAATCAGCCATAGGACAATCGCCCCTATATATTCAAAGTAATACTGTCCCTATAATAATAGGGTTAAATCACAACTTGTACGATATATTGGGTACAATTGAAAATGACTAAATGATTGTACAAACAAATAAACAAGAAAACCATCAAGAAATAATTATGAAAAACAAGTAACCAAACACTCAAGTTCCAAATGTAAGATATGCCATTGTTCCGATAAAGGAACTAATAACACAGTCTTTTGTAATAAGTCACAAATAGTATAAAAAGTGGTAAAGTCCCAATAACTGCTTATGATTGTTCAACAAAATGAAATATCAATCCGCTGTTCAGGAAAAACGATAAATGTTATATTTGAAAAAGTCAGTGTATCAGTTTCCTTTCATCCGCTGTAAATAAGCGCCACAATCTTGAAAGTGTCCCAGTACTGTCCAAAAATGTTATCAATGCCAACCAAAGAACATTCAGAATCGACTGGTGCTGGTAGATGACGAATGTCTGAAAGTTTCACGAATGACAAAAATCTTACTAAAAAAAGGAGATGGTTGTACTAACCCAAATGCTCAGCCACTAGAAGCATTAGTAAAAGTAAAATAAAGTGTTCCTCCACACTGCGACATACAATATATAAATCCAGGAGCAATAATAATCCACAATAAGGATTTACAATTTATATTTTTTTGAATACATTAAATTTTTGTTGCTATTTTCTATATTTTCATATACATAATATTATTTATATATATGTATACGTGTATTTTATTTGCACAACTTTTTTCTGGGTTTAACAGGAAATGATGTCATTATTTGCTTTATTGGTTCTATTATTTAAATGCAGTTTGTCAACCACACATCATGTATAGCCACTGAGGAAAGCTGCAAGCTGAAACCGGTCTGGTTTAAATAATAAAACATTTTTGTTTCTATTTCTGCTTCAATCTCTGGTGCTGGCCTTTTTGTTTGTTGAACACTCAAGCTACTGTGGCTCGTGCACCTGCCGTACTTGCTAGCACATTTTGTTTTGGAGTAATCACTTTGTTTGTTGCTGGCTGTTGGCCTTAGGATTTTGGAAGCTGAAGCCATTTTGTGGTGTGGCTTGGCGTATCTGTAGGAGAGGATTCCTTATCGGATATCTGGTTACTCTTTTTGGCGTTCCTGTTTAGATCCACGTTCCTTGAACAACTGGTTAATTAATACACACAGATGTTTGCCTTATCGAACTTGGAAAAGTCCCATTATTTTTTTGCGTTTTTCAGTGAGTGTATTCAATGTGTTTAGCTCTGTATTACTTATTTTGATAACGCGGACATTTTAGATTCTATCCTTATTGTGGATTATTATTGCTCCTGGATTTATATATTGTATGTCGCAGAGGAACACTTTATTTTACTTTTACTAATGCTTCTAGTAGCTGAGCATTTGAGTTACTACAGCCATCTCCTTTTTTTACTAAGATTTTTGTCATTCGTGACAACTTTCAGACATTCGTCACCTACCAGCACCAGTCGATTCTGAATGTTCTTTGGTTGGCATTGATAACATTTTTGGACAGTACTGGGACACTTTCAAGATTGTGGCGCTTATTTACAGCGGATGAAAGGAAACCGATACACTGACTTTTTCAAATATAACATTTATCGTTTTTCCTGAACAGCGGATTGATATTTCATTTTGTTGAACAATCATAAGCAGTTATTGGGACTTTACCACTTTTTATACTATTTGTGACTTATTACAAAAGACTGTGTTATTAGTTCCTTTATCGGAACAATGGCATATCTTACATTTGGAACTTGAGTGTTTGATTACTTGTTTTTCATAATTATTTCTTGATGGTTTTCTTGTTTTTTTGTTTGTACAATCATTTAGTCATTTTCAATTGTACCCAATATATCGTACAAGTTGTGATTTAACCCTATTATTATAGGGACAGTATTACTTTGAATATATAGGGGTGATTGTCCTATGGCTGATTAGTACGTTTCTTTCAGCATATACTAACTTTTGGTTCACATATAGAGATTAACATTGAATTATACAACTTAATCTGTGTATATATTTTTCCATTTAATTTACTGCACACTTGTTTTACCAACGATTGAAGCTGGTCATGCATAAAGTATTGTATTAACAGATGACAGACCAATATTGGTCAGTATTATAGATGTTACATACAACTTTTTTCTGTGTGCTTTATCATGATATGAGGTATCTCATTTTCATATACATATATACATAGTTGGGATCTATTATTTGTTTTTGTTAATTAATATAATGGTCATGGTTCCTAACTAGCTATAATTCACCTTTTTTACAGACCAAATAATTTCTGTTTGGTGTCATTTACTATACCAGGCCTTTGCATTAGGTTAATTAATACACACAGATGTTTGTATTTGTACTTTTGGGACAGTTTAGTAGTTTGTAGCTACATACTTTCTGATTGTTCATTTCTTTTTGCAATTTTGTGGATTTTTTATGCTTCCATTTTTATATTTTCTGAGTAATATAACGATTTTTATTGGGTCTGTGATTATTCTATGAGATTTGGTCCCTTGGCATGCAATACACTTCTCTGTGACTGATTTTCTATTCATTAATTCCCTATTTTACATCTCAACAGACCATCGATTTTCTGGGTAATATACAGCTTATTACTCTTTCATACAACACATCACATTTGACCTTTACTCAATGTACAACTTATTGCCATGGATCTCAATAAACTACTTCATGGTTTGTGCGTAGACAAGGATGAAATCCAAGTCTTTGGAATAGGATTGGATAATGGTTCAAAAGAAAACAGTATTAATGATCCAGTTGGCAGTTGTAGTTCTTTGTTCATACAATTGGACAAACAAATTAGAACTTTACGTAGCAACATTTGGCATTCCAGGCTTTTTAAAGCCTACCAAAATCGTAACATAACACCGAGAGGCTTAAGAGTTAAACATCAGCCTTTGGTTAGTAAAGCAGATGAAACACTTTTACAGGATTGGAAATTGGCTCAGCAGAGGGCCTCCATGTCATTTGTGAATATATTAGCCTCTTTTTATGAAAGGATGGTACAAGTCAATATTTGTGATGTGCAGGAAACATGTAATCAGTTGAAAGAATATGAAAGTTTACCTAACTTTAAGGACAAATTGAGTAAATTATCCAGGGAATTGGTGGCCTTTGAGAATAGTCTTAAGGAGAAAAAATTGCACAAATTCAATAGGGATGTGCAAGATTATGAAAAGGGCAAACCCTTTGAGTCACAGAGAAGTGTGAGGTTTGCTGGGGGTACCGGGACTCCTAATAATCCCACTTTTACACGCAAAAAAAGACCTAGCTCAATATTAAAGAAGGATTCCTCACAAGGCACTACATCTGGTGAGGAATCCTCTGCTACAGATACGGAAGCTAACCACGTTAATGACCCCCCCATTTTAAAAAAGGGTCGTAATTCTCAATTCCCTTTAGATGAAGAAGACATAGGGGGGACGCAAGCACAGGCATAGACACTCTAGAGGGCTTTCTTCAGAGTGTAGTGAAATGAATCCTAGATTTTCTAACATACACAACATCTCCAGTTATGTACTAACTTCTAATCAAGAAACTCTGTTAAATAAAGGACTTGGCTATATTCCAGGATTTTTTGTGGACGAAAGTGATTTTGTTGCTGATACTTTGGCTTTTTGTCATAAAATTAATTTAAAATTGTATTTTGATCAACAAGACAACACTCAAAGATCTATTGAATTTCGCTTCTTACCATCCAAGTTTAATCCACCTATGGATAAACATGTAAATGTATTCCAACAAGCAATTATTAAAGATTTGCACCATCTTTTGGGTTCAGGGAACATCTTGAGAGAGAATCTTAGCATGGATGAACAACAGGCACTATTTGATCTCAAATCCAATACCGATATTGTCATTCTTCCAGCAGATAAGGGTGGGGCCATAGTGATTATGGATTCCAGTTATTACTGGGCTGAAGGTAAAAGACAGTTGTCTAACAATCAGCATTACTTCCATATGCCTGTAGACCCAACCCCAAATTTTAAAAAAGCTATTGACGCTTTTCTTGATTCTGCAGTAGAGGAAGGAATCATTAGTGCAAAAACAAGAATTCAACTAACAGTACGGGACCCCCGCAAACAATATCTATATCTCTTACCCAAAATCCACAAATCCCTTATGGAACCTCACGGTAGACCTATAGTCTCGGGAATTGGTTCACTTACTGAACCCTTGTCCGTCTATCTAACGGAGCATTTGAAGCCCCTACTGGCATATATCAGGGTCAGAATTAAAGACACAACTGAATTTCTTCAAATAGTTTCGGAATCCCAAATGGAATCTCATTGGCTCATGTGTACTCTGGATGTGAAGTCTTTATATACCTGCATTCCCCATTAGGCCGGATTGTTGGCATTGGAATTTTGGCTGAATAGAACCAACATATATCCTCCTGGTTTTAACACTCTTTTAGTCTGTATGGCTGAACATATACTTACCAGGAATGTTTTTTATTTCCAGGACCAATGCTACTGGCAAATTCAGGGTACAGCTATGGAGGCTTCTTTTGCCCCTATTTATGCTGATTTATTTATGGGGTATATAGAGGAACAGATCATCTATGATGGCATGCATAATTTATACTTGCCTGAAATTGATATTTGGCGGCGCTATTTGGACGACTGTTGGCTAGTCTGGAGAGGGGGATCAGAATATCTTTCAGAATTTGTGGAGTATTTCAATTGTAATAAGTGGGGTGTTGAATTTACTGTTAATTATCATGCACAAGAAATTGATTTTCTAGATGTTCATTTGGAGCGAAAACCAGACCACACACTCAGAACAACAGTCTACAGGAAGTATTCACAATACAATAGTTTGCTACATGCTTCCAGCTTACATCCCAGACATACAATCAATAACATTCCTAAATCACAATTTCTCAGAATTAGAAGAATTTGCTCTTCTGAGCAAGACTTCACCATATGTCAACAAGATTTGACTGATAGATTCTTAGAGAGAGGGTATAAGCATGATCATGTCCATAATGCCTCTACATGGGCATCTAATCAATCTAGAGAAAGTTTATTATCATATAAATCAAAACATTCTCAGGATAAACAGGATATTATCAGGCTAGTTACCACTTTTGGGAGGAATACTTCTCAATTTATAGATATTATCAATAAAAACTGGAACATACTTAAAAGTAACATAAGATTAGATGACTGGTTGGGGGATAGATGCAAATTTTCATACAGAAAAGGTAAAACTCTTCGATCACATTTTTCTTATTATAAAAGGATTACGTCTCAATCTAGCCTTTATCATCAGACCACTCTCTCCAGAGACAGACTGGTGGGGTGTTATCCATGCGGACATTGCTCATTTTGTAAATATATTTTCAAAACCAAGATCTTTACCAGCAAAAATACAGGCAAATTATTTGACATCAAGTGTTTTGCCAACTGTGGAAGTGAGTGGGTCATTTACTTAGTAACTTGTACATGCCAAGCATTTTATATTGGTCAGACCTCAAGACAGTTCAGATGTCGTATGTCTGAACATTTGGGGGACATTAGGAATGGTAGAATGACCAACGCGTTGTACAAACACTCACTCACTCATCCAACAGCCAAATTTACTTTCACCATTATTGATAGAGTTTTTGGAAATAAAGATTTCAGAACAGGATGGCACGATTTACTTAATACTAAGGAAAAGAAATGGATAGTGAAACTAGGGGGTCTCTTTTCCCCATGTCTTAATGACAAGTTGTAAAACTTTTATTAAGTTTTGAATAAATGTCCAGTTATTATTTTATAATTTATATTTTTTTGAATACATTCAATTTTTGTTGCTAATTTCTATATTTTCATGTACACAATATTATTTATATATATATGTATACATGTATTTTATTTGCACAACTTTTTTCTGGATTTAACAGGAAATTATGTCATTATTTGCTTTATTGGTTCTATTATTTAAATGCAGTTTGTCAACCACACATCATGTATAGCCACTGAGGAAAGCTACAAGCTGAAACCGGTCTGGTTTAAATAATAAAATATTTTTGTTTCTATTTCTGCTTCAATCCCTGGTGCTGCCCTTTTTGTTTGTTGAATACATGTAGCCCAGAGCCTGCAGAAGTAAGAAGTCAGATGCCTTTGTTTGTCTGGCGTGAGATAAGCCATCTGGGCAGTTGTATTTAAGCTTGCACCCAGGAATAATATCTCTTGAGAGGGTACTAGTTTTGATTTCTTTTTGTTTACTGTGTACCCTAGGCAAATTAGTAATCTTTTTACAAATGCCAGATGCTGTAGTAGAATATATTTGTTCTTTGCTTGAATAAGGCAGTCGTCCAAGTAGGGATATAGTTGAATTCCTCTGTCTGCAAAATGCAATTACTGGTGCCAGGCATTTTGTAAAGACCCTGGGCACAGTAGAGAAGTCAAAGGGCAGTGCAGAGAATTGGTAGTGCATTGAGCCAGCTGTGAATCTGAGGTATCTTCTGCAAGATTGTCTGATTGGGACATGCAGGTATGCCTCTGAGGTCCAAAGTTACAAGCTAAGCCTTCTTGTCCAGCATGGGCAGAAGCTGCTGTAGAGTCAACATTTTGAATTTTGGGACGTCCAGAAAAGTGTTTAGAATAGACAGGTCCAGAATTGGTCTCCAGGCTTTGTCCTTTCTTGGTACTAAGAAAAGTCTCAAGTAAAATCCTTGTCCCTGCTCTTGTTGTGGCACTGGCTGAATGGCCCCCATGTCCATGAGGGATAAAACTTGTTTTTGTGCCTCTTGCCATTGATTACGTGGCAGGTCTGGCATACCTTTTGCCTTCGGAAGGGTGTGAAAGTGGAACCTGTAGCCCTGAGAAACTATATTTAAGACCCATTTGTCCTGGGTGATCTTGTGCCAGTTTTGTGGAAAAAGTGCTAGCTTTCCCCCTAAGGGAGCTTCCAAAAAATAAGTGCTTGGCATTGGCAGAGGGAAGTCATTGGGACTGTTTTCTATAAGGCTGTGATTTGTCTTCTCTGCTTTTGGAGGTAGAAGCACCCCATTGTTTGGGCCTGTATGAGCCCTAGGGCTGTTGCCTGTCTCTAGGGCGTCTGAATCTGCCTCTTTGTGGTCTGTCTGACACTGGAAAGGACCAATTCTTAGAGGGCCAGTTCCTGTTAAATCTGGGTGACTGTACCAGTAAGAAATCCTTTACTGTCTGCATAGATTTTGCCTTATCCTCCATTTTCTTCAACACCTCTTCTGCCTTAACACCAAACAAAGTATCATGCTGTAATGGAACATCCAATAATTTTGCTTTAACATGATCAGGCAGATTCTGTTCCTTTAACCAAGCATGCCTTCTAATAATAGAACCTATAACAGCGGCCCTGCACGAGGCCTCCAGTGAATCATAGCCACATTGCAAAGTATGTTTTCCCACTTGTTCAGCTGCATGCAATAAATCCTGCAAAGATTTGTTTTCAGAACATTCAGAATTTGTCAACATTTTTTGTTTTAACAAAGACATTAAGTATTGCTGATATTTGAGCATATGAAACTGACACTTTAAAGCCCTTACAGCCAAGGTAGCAGAAGTGTAAACTTTTTCCCCCATCTGTCCAAAGCCCTAGAATCTCTATCTGAGGGGACAGGGTTTTTAGCAGAAGCAGCCTTGACCCCTTTGGGACCCTGTAAGATAATTTCTGGGTCCACAGCAGGGTTTTTGTAAAGAAATTTATGGGAGTCTGGAACCCTGTAGTATCTGTCCGGCTTAACAGGGGCAGGAGGTAGAGAGTCTGGAGACAGGCCGGACTCTGAAAAAACATCATCTACTATGTCTAGAACAGGGGGAATTGCAAGAGGTCTGTGCTGAGGAAGTAAAAGAAAGTCTCTAAGTCTTTTCTTAGAATCGGAATAATCCTGGCTCTCCCAGTGGAAATGCTCCCTCATGATATGCAGGGTTTCCCCAAATGAATAGTCCTCAGGAGGAGAAGCTGAAGGAATAGAATCTTCAGCATCAGAATCCTCATAGGGAGGAACAGAATTATCCCTGATCAGAAGAGGAATCAGAGGAAATGGAAACCTGAGCAGAGGAATCATATTCAGTGTCTTGCCCAGGCCTCTTATCAGGAGGGGGATGGGAACCCCTGATCAAAGTAATTAGGTCTTCGGCCATTTTGAGCATCTGTTTCTTAGGCATAGAAGTCTGTCCTGGAGAATGCTGTACTGGTTTCCTTGTCTTTAAAACTGTTTTAGACTTTGTCTTGGATGCTGAAGTAGGCTTTATATAAAGTTGTGTAGGTCTGAAGACACCCTCAGAAGCTGATGCCTGCTCAGCGGCTCCGGACCCATCTGAGAGATTAATTTCTGAACGGCCAATACCTTGAGTATCCAGAGACCTAGCTGTCTCCACGTGGGAGTCAGAGGCGGCCTGTGGCTCTGAGGTAGCGGGAGTCAGGGGCTGCGAAAGCACCTCACTGAGCACTGGTGAACCGGCGACTGGCCTAGAAGAGGCTTTGTCGTCGGTTTTGGACCTCGGATGCTTGTCCTTGTCTTTATCCTTGCGTTTTTTATGAATTCAGGTCGTTGGTTGTTCTGATGGCATTATATAGTTAAACCTTCTGCCAAAATAATGAGAAGCAAAATCGCACCGACGCTTAACAGTGCGTTGGTTAAATCTAGCACAAAACCGACAACTAGCAATGTCGTGGTCAGGGCCTAGGCAAGGAATACAGTAAGAGTGAAAATCCTTATGAGGTATTGGCTTCCCACAAGAAATACAATTGTTAACTTTTTCTGACATCGGTCTGGAGCAAGAAAAAAATGTTTCCCCAATGGGGTACTTAGCTTTACTGAATACTTCGGATCTGAAATTCGATTTCAGAAATCTCAGGAGTCGGCCGACCGGCACTTGCGAAGTGCTTTTGCTTCGGGCACCGTGCAGCAAGAAAGACTGAAGAAAATGGCGTTGGCTGCATCTTTTATACCCCTGGCGCACTGACGTCAGGGAAGAGGCGACAGCAACCAACACCAGACCAGGACTTTGGAATTCAGGCCGACTGCGAGTAGCCTGCCAGCAGGATAACCTTAGTGTAATGACTGCAACAGTGAAACACGATGAACATCACCCCTATTTGATCCAAACCCACAGGAAGGTCACTCCCCAAGAAAGCTACTCTAGTCATTTCCTTCAAATTATTTAAATATATAGAAGAAAAAATACCTTGACATACTTATTAGCTAAGCTGTTACACAAACTGACTACGGGCTCAAGGCACAAATGAGTTACCTAACTACCTTTGCATATGTATTTCCTACTTTAAATACCAGAACCGGATTGTGGTCAAATAGGGCCGTAGCCAGGGTAATAGATTGGGCCCCCCCCAGAGCAGCCCCCTCCACAGCCATACCAGTGTTCCATTACTTGGCTACTTCTTCCCAGTTAACATGAACACTGCTTAAACTTCTCAGTGTGTATACTATTTTATTTACTTCTACAATGATTACAGATATTAAAATAAAATGCACAAACACAGATAGCCATTTGATAAACAAGCAAGACAAGTCTCACAATGAAAATAGACTTAGCACGAGCACTAAACTTTTCTGCCGTTGAAGCTAACATTCATTGAAACAGTATTAAAACCCAGATTCAAATAAAATCCATCTGGCCAGTGGTGAATTACATTTACCTTTGGGCTATTTTCAAATTACAGTCTCTTTAAACACATTTTTATGGCCATGCATGTATGTATGTGTTCTTTCGTCCACCGTCCTGATTTGTACTTCCTTGTATAATAAAGCACCACCTGTTAGTGTGTGTTTTAAAGTTGTAGTTTTGAACATTTTTCTAGTAACAAATGAAACAAAGTGTATGACCCAGTAATGATGAAACTGCATTTACTGGTCAATCTCGCCTCAATGCTAGAACACTGCTACCAAAGGAAATAATTCTGGAATGCCCGTAAATCAGTGGGTATAATATTTAACTCATAATGGATTCACAATAGGAGGGTCAACATTTCATTCTAGTGAATGCTAATGGAGAAGCTGTCTACAGAGAACGATTTATGCAAAATACTTGGTAAAGTATTTCGCAGCAGGTTAGCAAACAAATTGCAAAGACAGGGAGTGCTGTAGCACAATTTATTGTAATTATCTACTCAGAAATCAGTGTACAGGCAAGTGGGATATCAAAGAGACCAGTACCAAGGCCAGTCCTTTTCAAAGATTTCTACAGGAAACTGCAAAATGTTTGAGAGGAAAGTATACATTTTTTATGAGGATTCAGTAATACATAACAGGGTTAATACACAATGCAAGAATTCAAGTGGATTCAATTCTATATAATCAGTTGTATGAGAGCAAAACGACACAATCTGACTTCACAAGGTGAAAGTGGACTGCAGAGGGGGAAAAAGGATTTTTTTTTTGTTACAGAAATTGTGCTGAAATAATTTTTAACCAACATGGCAGTGGAATTCAAGAATACATGGGATAAAAATTCAATTCTTAAGAGGTTTCCAACAAGAAAAAAAAAAGGTTTCCCACAATACAGGATCCATACCTTATCCAGTACATATGGAAACAGACTAGCTGGTTAAAACATTCTTCTTCATAGACAGTCTACACTTCAGTTCTTCTCTGATTTGTTACATATCTATATAATAATTAGCAATGTTATTTTACACCTGTTTGGAAGTGTCAGATGGGAGGTGGTTAATCTAAGAACGTCATCCATATATTTTTATGCTCTAACATCTGCTGTACAGTGAAAACCAAACAGCAGCAGAACAATGCAATAGCAGTACATTAAAGAGCACATGATAGTACACCTAATATACTGCAGATATTCTTACAATTTACTCTATGCAAAAAAAAATGTGTTTTGTGTGTTTTGATGTTTTATCTTGCTCTGTCCCACCTTCTGTATTACCACTACTGTAGAACGAACTGGAAGCAAAGTACTCTAGGTAGACAAAATCAAATTATTTCTTCAAAACTGAAGACATGTTTATGATTCAGAACTATAGCAACTCTTACTTACAATATAAAGCTGGCACGTACCCCTCCACCTCTGGGCATTTAACATTTAATAACTAAAGTATAAGATCAAGGAGAAGCAATTATTTTTCAGAACAGAAAATCTTCACACACTTGACCATGTGTACTTAGTAATGAGAAATATTCGTACAGACTTAATTTTTTTTTTAATTCTATATGTAACCTCAAACACATCTTGCTTTATATAATGTCATCACAGCTTACACGCTGTCCCTAACTATAAAATACTGAAAATGTTTCAGCCAAAACCAGCTTTGGTTGTCACTTAACCATTTTTTTTTCAGGACATTCCCAAACATGGGTAGCTGTGCTATGTGTGGGGAAGAGGAAGAACCTTAAAATGGCAAATCAAATGCCCTGCGATTTTTGCTAGAAAATAAATTGAGTTACAGGAAAAGACACTACCTTAAGTTAAATGCCATATAGGACATAATACAATGACAATTTGATAAAAGTGAGACATTCTTTCGCAATTAAAGCGAAACTCACTCACTGCTTATAGTCATAGACATGGTTTGGACTACAACATCCCAGTTGGGACTCTAAAAAGGTTGCATCTATTGTAATATAGTCAACTGCGAAACAATTATGTAGACAAAAGCAAACAATGGCAGATATTATAAACATCACATTTAGAATAAATGCATTCAGCAGTGCACTGCATTGAGATATCTAGTGTGCCACCAATTACAACCACTACTAATGTTCTACTACCAGCATAGAGTACTCACAGCACCTTAGTGACCATGGTGACCTTGTAGACCCATTAATCAGACATCTGAGCCAAGCTTGTGTGTATATATATATATATATATATATATATATATATATATATATATATATATATAAAAACAGGAAATTCCTAATTCTGCGATTCATGCTTTAAGACCCAAACCACGAAAGAGAAAGCCACCTTACACTATTTATGAGAAACATTCAAAAACTGTGATCCTAAATCTGGACAGTTGAGAGGTTATGTTAAACACACACATGCATACTCACACGCAGCTACTCTCTAACATAGCAATACACACACAAACACACATACTTACTCTTTCACACAGCAACATACACATACCTTCTCTTTATACAGCAACTAATAACTAGTCTAAATCCCAAACACACAGACAAGTACTTTCTCATACAGAAATGAACGGAACTACTATTTTTAAATTATACACATGCACATCTACCTTCTCTCTGTTAGCAGCACACATACACACACACATGCACTTTATCTCTCATACAAACAGAACGGGTAATTGGAATTCTGTATACACACACACACACACACACACACACACACACACACACACACACACACCCTTTCTCTTGCATACAGAAAGACATGGTTTGAATTACACACGCATACACTTACTTACCTTCTTTCTAAATCAAACTACCCCATGGACTTGGCCCCCCCTTCATGGAACTGCTAGCTTAAAATTTGCACGCAAATGCAAATTGGATTTAGTTCCACGCTGGCGTAAGCACTCATGATTCATGTTAAAGGAGAAGACGCTAATACCACAATCAACCTGCTGCAGCTGTAAAAGTGGGAGGGCGCTCACCCCCCATGGTTCCAGCACCCTTGTATTTTTTAATTTTAATTAGTTAGTGCATTCTTTCTTCCCGCCACATACTGTAGGCACTGGAAAGAAAGAATGCACTAATTAAACTAATTAAAAATAAAAAAAAATAAAAAAAAAAGTAAAAATTGTGCCCTTTATGAGGCCGGCCTGTACATCGCCCTAGGCGGTCACCTAGTTCGCCTATGTCTAAGGCCGGCCATGGTTGCATAAGTGTGCACACCCTTAAACTAATACTTTGCTGAAGCACCTTTTGATTTAATTACAGCATTCAGTCTTCTTGGGCAGGAGTCTATCAGCATGGCACATCTTGATTTGGCAACATTTGCCCATCCTTCCATGCAAAAACGCTCCAAATCTGTCAAATTGCGAAGGCATCTCTTGTGCACACCCCTCTTCAGGTCACCCCACAGATTTTCTATTGGACGTAGGCCTGGGCCATTTCAAATCTTTAATGTTCTTCTGATGGAGCCATTCTTTTATTGATTTGGCTCTACGATTGTGGTCATTGTTGTGTTGAAAGGGGAAATTCCTTTTCATCTTCAGCTTTCTAGCAGACACCTGAAGGTTTTGGGCCAAAAGTGACTGGTATTTGGAACTGTTCATAATTCCCTCCACCTTGACTAAAGCCCCAGCTTCAGCTGAAGAAAAGCAACCCCAAAGCTCGATACTGCCACCACCATGTTTCACCATGGGGGTGGTGTTCTTTTGGTGATGCGAAGTGTTGTTTTTGTGCCAAATGTACCTTTTGGAATTGCGGCCAAAAAGTTCAACCTTGGTCTCATCAGACCATAACACATTTTCCCACATGCTTTTGGGAGACCTGATGTATTGTTTTACAAATTTCTGCCAGGCCTGCATGTTTTTCTGTGTAAGAAAAGTCTTCCATCTTGCAACCCTACCCCCCAAAGTCCAGACATAAGGAGAATACAGGAGATTTCTGTCACATGTAGTACACAACCAGTACTTGCCAGAAATTCCTGCAGCTCCTTCAGTGTTGCTGTAGGTCTCTTGGCAGCCTCCCTAACCAGGTTTCGTCATGTCTTTTAATCAGTTTTGGAGGGGCGTCCAGTTCTTTGCAATGTCACTGTTGTCCCATAGTTTCTTCACTTTTTGATGACTGTCATCGCTGTGTTCCGTGGTATATCCAATGTTGTGGAAATTTTTTTGTACCCTTCTCCTGGCTGATACCTTTCAACAATGAGATCTCTCTGATGCTTTGTAAGCTGTCCTCTCTGCGAACCATGGCTTTTGCTGTAGCAGGCAACTGAGTAAATGTCAGGAAAATCCTACTAGGACAGCTGAACATTATTTGGGGTTAATCACAGTCTCTCTAATTGATGGCAGGTGTGTATCCAAGAAGACTGAATACTGTAATTAAATCAAAAGGTGCTTCAAGAAAGTATTAGTTTAAGGTTGTGCACACACAACAAAGTATTAGTTTAAGGGTGTGCACACTTATGTAACCAGCATATTGTAAGTTATTTTTTTTTATATTTTTTCCCCCAACAGATTTGTTCGTTTTTCAACTGAATTGTACAGGTTATAGGTCACATTAAAGGTGGGAAAAGTTTTGAAATGATTTATTGTGGTCTTAGTTTTTATACCACAAAAACATTGCGTTTTAACGGAGGTGTGTAAACTTTTTATACTGTATGTGTGTGTGTGTGTGTGTGTGTGTGTGTGTGTGTGTGTGTATACACACACTATATATATATATATATATATATATATATATATATATATATATATATATGGCTCTACATCAGAAGTTCAACGTTTCAAAGCTTCGAACTTCAAATGGTCAAGACCATAAGAGCGACGTTTTGAAACTTCAAAAATGTAATAAAAAAAAAAAATGACATTTTTTTTACGTTTTTGCATGGGGGCACCCTCCACACCCCCCTGCTAAATAAATATATCAACTCCAAGATCACACTACAGTAAGGAAAACAGTAAATTTCCCACCCTGTACAGTGATCTCCATTCAAAACGTTTGAAGTTTGAAATTTTGAAACTTCGAGCTTCTGAAGAGGATCTATATATATATATATATATATATATATATATATATATATATATACACACACGCACACACACACATATATAGATATATATATAGATATATATATATATACATATATATATATATATATATATATATAGTTTAACTATGAAATCTCAAAATACTGAAATCCCAAATTTCAGTATTTCGAAATTACATTGCTAAAACCTTCAAATCCCGAAAACCCATAATCGTGAAACTCAAAATCCCGAATCTACACTACACACAGAGCACACACACAAACATACACACAATGTCCCCCCACAAGCACACAGACAAACCTAGACCACACCCCCCCTACTTATATATACTAACTCCGAGATCGCACAATCAGACACACAAGGGTAACTCACACCCACACATTTCACAGTCCCTCGCACACACATCGACGTACACTAAAGCCCCTAACCAACACACTTGCACATATATACACACCCGAACTAACACCTAACCATTCACACACCGCAACACCAGAAGCGCTAATTCAAAATTTCCGTACTTCGGGATTTTGAATTTCGCGCTTCTGGTGTTTCGGGATTTCAAGGCTTCAGTGTTATAATTTTGAAATACTGAAATTCGGGATTTCAGTATTTCAAAATTATTAACGGAACCCATATATATATATATATATATATATATATATATATATATATATATATATATATATATATATATATATATATATATTTTTTTTTTTATTTTATTTTACAATAAATAAATAAATAAATATATATATATATATATATATATATATATATATATATATATATGACATGGTCGACAGTTCATATGGTCGACAGTTTATTTGGTCGACAGTTCATTTGATCGACAAGCATTTTAGGTGGGGGGCATTGCCCCCAACACCCCCCAATGTGGGGGGCTGTGCCCCCTACACCCCCCTAACTATATATATCAACTCCAGGGTTGCACAACATTGGGGAAGGGGGCAAATCTGCTTGTCGACCAAATAAACTGTCGACCATATATATATATATATATATATATATATATATATATATATATATATATATATATATATATATATAAAATGTATGCACATATGGATGTTACCAAATATTCTACCAGTAGGTATCTATGTATACTTCTAAATGGAGTTCATGCTATTTCAGTGTAAATAATTCAGAATGACAAGAAGTCAAAAAAGAAACAGATTCATTCCTCTATAAAGAACTGACCTATATGTCATACCCAATATAAGAAATCCACCAAACATGAAAGCCATAAAATACAAAAACAACAAAATAATGACTAAGCAGTGTAGTAACTCAATTCAGTCAGCAACAAGTCTATAAGCACCAAAAGAGTTACATAAACTGAGTACAGCTTTGTTCAGAGCTTGAGTTTCAGTAAAACCACTACATAAACAGTGTACTGATATTACATTCTTACCACAGTTTTCATAACATTTGAAGGATGTGTGTCAAATCTTACCTTTATCCAATCTATTTTATCGGCAAACTTGATAGCTAGTTTCTGAGGATAAACAGAAACTACTTCCAGAAGGCAGTACATGGCAGTAACACCTTTAACAGATGATAAACAAAACAAAACTATTATTTGAAAAAATCTAAAAATATCACATTCACACACCAAAACAAATCTAATGATTCACCAAATATGAACTCTCAACGTCTTATACTATCAAAATATTTTCATCACTGATGCATGTTGCAAGGGGGTAGCAGAACTGTAGAGCAGAATGAATTGCTTGAGGCAGCAGGAACTTGCAGGCTTTATGCACCCAAACTTCACTCATAGAAGTCCAACATCTATGTAGTGAGGTAAACTGCAAACATGTAAACAAAAGAAGATGTTGCATATTTGGCAGAAGCACTGAATCTGTGCCAAGGACAGAAGACCTGAAATGTCAACAACCCTTGTAGCATTCTAGTCCAATTAAACTAAACACACCCTTCATTTCAATTCAAAGGAAATAATCACGCCAAAGTCTCGCCTTGTAAAGAAGACTGCAATAATTTTAATACCAAAAATAAAACCATGTGTATATTTTTTCCACAGAAACAGTTTAAGGTATTTTGCAATGTGATCTTTTCATACCTGGGTCCTTGCCAATTTCAAGGCAATCACTATAATAACTTTTAGAAACACTTTTCCTTAATAACACATTTGAATCACCTTTATTAATCACTTAAGACATATGAATACATTAACAGAAAACAAACCATATTAACATGTTTCTATTTGTATACATTATACAGATCTTTTCTTTTCTGCAATTACCATCAGTCCAACATTACATAAATTACTAAATTCATGCCTTCCCTAAAATCTGTCCTCATCCTCCCAAACATTATTCAGCACATATTGTTCCCACAATTTCCAATTATTTCTATGCAAATTTGCTCCTTCCATTTTTTTAAAGATCCCTTTTCCAATTCTTTCATCAGTACTCAATACTTCAAACACAGTTGGTTTAGACTTCAATTTCCATTTTCTAGTAATCATTTTTTGGGCAGCCAGCAGAATTAAACTCAATAAGGTTTCACCATATCTAGGCTAAACTCAGATGTGTCCAACCTCAAAAAAAAAAAAAAAAAAAAAAAAAAAAACAAACAAACAAACACAGACTTGGATAAAGCCAACTGCTCACCAATTATTTCTGACAATAATCTGTAGGGAATTTTTAAAATCTGTCAGCTCATTACATTCTCAAAAATACGTTTCTGATTACCACTTTCTTCCCTATCACATCTATAACATTTGCCATCTGTCCAAGGAATACTTCTATGAAGTTTGCCTGGGGTATAAAAATAGCTATGCAAACCCTTCCAAGATCCTAAACATTCTGGATTTCATGCATACTTGGAAGACATACATGTCTCCCCTTTGTTCTCTAGTAAATTGATTTTCCTGTCTCTCTTCCTAATCTTTTCTAACATTCTCTAATTGATTCTTATACTTATCATGCAATATTGTACATGTCCTAAAGCCCACCAGAGCAGGTCTTTCACTTAAGGTTCTCATATCACTTTCTCTTTGCCTATACTCTGACATTAATCCCTGGTAGGGAAAGCAATCTTGCCTGCAGTCCAAATGTCTTCTTGGCCTTATCCCAATATATTACCTTTACCTCTCTAGTTATCTCCCAATATCTTGGTTCCTTTGCGAGTATTCTCCAGTAAATTCCAGCCCCCTTTTGCCTATTTTCCATAAACCTACTTGCAGTCATCCTTGTTGACAAAACCTCCTTTCCCTATTCATTTGTTGGCTTAGTTGTTAAAATATTTTCTGCAGCTTTATGGATGTAATATTCTGTATGGTTGTTGTTATACTACTTAAGGATATACAGCCAAAATCCTACTCTCTATTTCTTGAACTCACCACCTTCATCATCACCCCTTTCCATTTTGAAATATAACCTTCTGCTTCTGTTACGTACATCATCCTTAACTCTGCAGCTGTAAAATATCCTTTCTAATCAGGTAATCCTAAACCACCCTGTTCAACTTGATAAACTTATCCCACTTAACTCTTGCCCTCTTCCTCTCCCAGATAAATTCCTTCGAGAGACTATTAATTACATAACTACTCCTCTTGCTGCCTAACCCATATATAATATCAGAGATACTAAAAACATTTTAACATGCTTATATCTTACTATCCATAAACAAAAGCTTCCAGTTACTCACTGTTTGTGTTATCTTTTTTTTGTCTATTCCCACATATCCTTAGCTGCCATAGCAGAATCCTTTTTTATCCAAACTCCTAAATGATTCATTTTACTGTGCCCCCTTAAATGTGGGTACTGCTAAACCAATCCATATGTGGATACATAATTGGCAACTAGAGCCTTCATTGAGTTTACTTCTCGAAAAGATATGAAACTGACTCAATATGTTCCACTACACTGAGATGTCCTTTTCTGGATTTATCAGGTACAAAATTATATCATCTGCAAATAAAGCTGACTTTTCTTGATAATCACGCAAGTTATATCCTTGAATTTCTAAGTCCATTATTTTCTTTGCCAATGGTTCTAAATATAAATCAAATAACAAATGGGAAGAGGGCACCCCAGCCTATTTCCTTTGTTCAAATGCAACTTATCATTGAGGATCCCCTCCCATGTTAATTCTTGCATTTGATCTTTCATATAACCTCTAATTAAACTTATTATTGTATCAGGAAAATGGAAATATTTCCATTATCCTAATCATGAAATCCCATTTTACTCAGTTGAATGCTTTCTCTGCATAAAGACCCCACCAACAGCAGCATTTTCTTGCATTCTGCTTCCTTCTGGATCGTCATTGTTCTATTAATGTTGTCAAGTATTCCCTCTCCCTTCACAAAACCACATTGATCCATATATATATATATATATATATATATATATATATATCATTTTTTGGAATTGGGTCTTTTTTAGCAATCAAATGGAACGCTCATAGAATGGCCCTTTATCGCACACAAACCCTCAAAAGGTTTTTTCATTGAAAGGCCAAATGATCATACAGAATTTCATCATACAATCATGGTTGGCCAACATGAACAGACCAGAAGGTAGTAAGTAGTTATCGGTAACAAAGCTAATTATATATACCAACTTCGAGATTGCAGTATAGTGGGAAAACAGCAGGTGTCCTTATCCCTTCATTACCGATAACTACATAGTACATTTTTGTCCCTTCATGTTGGCCCTCTACTACAGTGTGATGAAATTCTGTACAACCATTCAAACTTTTGATGAAGGGATGTTTCAAGGGTCTATGTGTGATGAACATTCCATTGGATCGCTATATGTAGACCCTTCGAGAACACCTCTCTCATCCTTTTAGCTAGTAAAGACAAACACTTTAGAATAATGATTTAAAACTGAAATAGTCTGTATGAAGCAGGATCTGATGTGTCTTTACCATCCTTGGGTAATACAGCAATGACAGCTTTCTTCCAAGATGTTGGTGCTCACAGTTAAACAAAATCTTCCAGATCTTTATCACTTTTTACCCTCCTAACTTCCACAGGAATACCAAATGCCCCTGAAGACTTTCCTGAAGATCGATTATGCATCAACATTTATATATCATCCCCTCCTATCTTAACTGTTAGTTGTTGAGCCTCATCTACCTCTAAACGTGACATAATGAAGTCTTCCATAAATATTTCCATTTCTGCTCTTTCTTAATTCCACATTTCTCTGCTTTATAAAAATTTTCATAAAATTTCTGAAACACCCCCAAAAGCATTGACCAACTCTCTGGTTATTCTTGGCTCCCCAAGTTTAGCAAAAACGTTTTCTACTTTTTGCTGCCCAAATTATTGTGCTAAATGTTTATGTGCTCTTGAGTCATCAAAAATAGTTGATTAACAGTAATCTTTCTAAACTCATACATATTATTCAGATACTCCCTTATTTTCTCTTTAGCACTTTGCATTTACACCTCTACTTTTTCTCGAAGATTCATCTTATTCTGCAAATACTTTAACCTTCATCAGCCCATCTTAGTAATTCCAGTGGTTTCTTAACCATATCTCTCTCTTTTGGTTTTATTTCTACCCTAATTTTAAACTCATTTTCATTTTATCCCACTATCTATAACTTATGAAAATATTTCTGCTTTCCCCAATAACGCCTGAATAATTTCCACAATCCATTCCTTAAATTCCTCTCTTTTTAAACAGATAGGTGGGAAAGTCCCAGTGTTATCATGTTTACTTCATTACCCTGCACTTTTATCTTAGTTTTGTATTAGGGCATGATATGAAATAGTTACTGGATGTGTGTCAAAACTTTTACAGGATTTTGCTTCTTCTGAAATCTTTTCTTTGTCAAATTCACATGCTTTCTTTCCAAATGTGTCTCCTGCAGCCTTGCTTTTTGCACTCTGCATTTCTTAATATAATTCAATAATCTTCCCTTTTGTCTATACCTGTAACATCATTTACATTCCAAGATAATACAGCAGCCATGATTATAAAAGCTGTTTTCCCACCTGTTATACATGATAGCTTTTGAATGCTTATTGCCAAATTTTGTGTTGCATGGACACGCATGTTTGGCAGGCTGATCTTTTGTATAGATGTTTCTTCTCTATCTGAAAGTATACTACATTTTTCAAGACATTTTATTTTAATGAAAACCTTCAAGAAAAAAATGCATTTCAAAACACCTCATCCCCTATTAACCTAAACATACAAAACTATGTGCATCTACAAAGAAAAAGTTTATAACCACCCAGACAGTAACAATATTCCCAAATAGACATCTGTACCCATAGGCATCACCTAACCTAAAATTAAAGTTACTATGCTAAACTGGATGCTACAGACGGTGTTACCATTTACACTGATTGCGGTCTGTTCTTTTCTTATTTCTTTTCCCCTTCCAGACGTAAACAATAGCTTGTATGCTTTCAGAAAACATTAACTTTTAACCCTAAGAAAAAGTGCACTGGCTATCTTTATATAAAATTAAATTGTACACCATTACAGGCATTAAAGTATTACAGCTGCTAGGGAGGTTGCTAACTCTTATTCACTTCACTTCCCATAATTTCAAACTATTTCTCAATGAACTGCTTGCCATTATACCTTTACATTTTGCATTTCCCTCAGCAAAGAATCCTTGAGAACTCTCAGGATTAATTAGTGTACCTGTAAATGTCCACGGAAAAGCAATGAATCTTTGTAAATTTCACTTGGAACAGAATGTAGAGCTGCAGGGTTCTTGACTCCCACTGAACATTTGCTTATCGAGAAGAACAAGCTGGTATCATTGTAGTTGTAAGAAACCTAGCATTTTTCATGGTTTTCATAATTTTGCCTTATTTTAAGCCTACTTCCTTACAAAAACAATTGTTTATTGCTTAAGCTAAAGGCATTAATCTAGACATTCATTCTTGCAAAAATACAAAAAAAAATCTTAAATCTGCATAATTCTACATACAATATTATCAGTTCATTTAACACCCCATCCTGCCACCCAGATGCCCCAAATCATAACATATTAACATTAAACTTGCTTTTTCCAGCCTTTTTTCTCATTATACTGTAAAACCCTATATTTCTTACAACTACAAAGTAATTGTTTACTTTAATATCTTTACATCATGAAATGTTTTACAATAATACTAATAAGCACCAAACTTGTTCATCTTGCAGCTACTTTTATAACCCATTTAGAGCGTGTCTAATTATTAATGACAAAGTGGGATATGCTTTATAGTCTACCAACAAGTTCAATAAAGTCAACAAAAGTCCTGTCTTTCAGCCACATTTTCTTGCAAAGCCAGATTTCACAATGTGATTGGCACTTTATAGTCTCCCACTGATTCACTAATGTCAGTGTTTGCTAGTCTTCTTTCTGTTCATCTCCATCTCCCAACACCAGACTCTGGTTCAAGTCCATGGTACTCCTAATTCTTCTAGCTACTCTCCTGTGCTTTTTTCCTTTCTCTCAAGCATTTTCTTTTGGAACACTGGAAAAGTTTGCATTGGCAGTCTCTCTCTGAACATTACTGCCAGAAAAATGAGAAACGAGTCTTTTTCTGCTAACTGGTTTACTTTTTTGTTAGATAAATCTTTTTATTTTCCTCTTGACTTGTTCTGCATCAAAAAATTAATTTGATCCCCAAGAAATAAATATTCTGAAGAAAGCTGGATACAGCACATTGAACCTCACACCTGACTCCTGAAATTCCCTAATTGCTGGGATAAATATGCTTCTCTTCTGCCTGGTGTACAGTGAATAATCATTTTCTACAAGTAATCATTTACTCTATCTTGTTTTTAATACTTTGCCCACCTGTTACAATTGTCAGGATCATCTCTTTCTTTTCTCCAGGTATGACTGCATCTTTACTAATATAGGTCTTAGCTGTTTTCTCATGGCCATGTTTGGAGTATACACTACTCAGCAGGGAATTCCTAAGATTCACCAACTTGATAAATAAAAACATGCTCCTAGCTTCATTTCTCTTCCACATCACATCTCCACCATTCACTACGTATATAAGGAAACGTTCCCTGAAATTTATTTGGGCTAAACACTTTCATGCAAAAATTCTACATAATCTGGAGCATTATTCTATCTTTCTCGGATTATTTTATGTATCATGCAATATTTTATACATCACACAACTAATGCATTTTTAAGAACGTCTGTCCTATAGACTCAACTAAAAATGTTAAAGCGGGCCATTAACTTAGCACTTCTCTCTCTCTTTTCTCTTCTTACCTGTACTCTGTTATCAATCCTTGATAGGGAAGGGAATTTCTAACCTGTAGTCCAAACTCCTCTTTAGCCCCATACCACATTATTACCCTTCCCTTCAGAGTTACCTGCTCAAAATACTGTGTTCATTCACTAATTTTCTCCAATAAGTTCTATCTCCACCTCTTCACTATTCATATACCCCCCCTACTTGCAGATATCCCTTTTGGTAAAACCTACTTTTACCATTCCTACTGTGGCTTAGTTTTTAGAATACTTCGCATTACTTCATGAATATAATATTCTGTATGGTTGTTACTTGCATCCAAAATCCTGGTCTCTCTTTGTCTCTCTTGAATGACCCCCCCCCCCCACACGCACACACGCGCACGCACACACACTTCATCATCAGCGTTTTTCACAGTGATTTACAGCCTTTTGTTTGAGATATATATCAGCTTTAACTGCGTATCTTTAAACAGTCTTTCAAATCATTTAACTCTAAACCACCTCACACAATGTTAATTATATCACTTAACTCTTGCCCTTTCTCTCCTCCAAATAAACTACATTTATTCTCTATTGTTATCCACATCTTTTCCTCCAGTTATTAAAATATGTCTAACCTATAAAAGGCTAAAAGTACTAAAATAGTTCATTACGTGTATCTTAATATCTGCATCCATTATCAGTAGCTTTCACTTTTTTATTTTTTGTATCATCTTCAGTTTAGTCTTTTCCTATATATA
This sequence comes from Protopterus annectens, assembly GCF_019279795.1. NCBI lineage: Eukaryota > Metazoa > Chordata > Ceratodontiformes > Protopteridae > Protopterus > Protopterus annectens. The sequence continues at coordinate 708,009,231 of NC_056728.1, forward strand.
TTCATAGCTGCTAAAACAGAATACCTTTTAATCCATTCACCTAAACATTTTGCCTTGTCCTCATAAGTATGGGTATTGCTAAACCAATTCAAGCATAGGTGTACAGTTTACTTCTATAGATTTTGTTTTTTTCTTAATATATTTTATATCCCAAAAGCACTAAACTGTCTCAAAATGTTTGACACCAAAAAATGCCCTTTTTTGCATTTATCAATTATGAAATAATATCACATGCAAATAAGGTTACCTTTTCTTTATCACAAGTTACATCTTTGAATTTGGGAATCTCTTACTTTCTTTGCTAATGGCTCTAAATATGATGCAAATAAGATAAAGGAAAGACAACATTTCTCTCTAGTTCCTCTGTTCATACATAGCTTGTCAGTAAAGAGTCTTCTCACCTTAACTGTTGTCTTCAATCCTTCATACGAGCTACGCGCTCGAGAGACCTCAGCACTGAAATAAATAGGACATGCTGGAGGGACAGATTCATAACCCAGAGGCTTCCTTCACTCTGGAATAACTCTCTTCAAGAGGAATCTTGATGAGTGGATGGGAGATAGTAGGTTTACCCCGGGTATCACTTCTTTGTCACTGTTAGACAGAGGCACAGTATACTAACCTCGAAAAAGGGCATAGCAAAATTAATTTAAAATGGGTGGCGAAAGCCAAACACACTCTGGCTAGGCTTATAAATGCCCTAGAGCAGATAGCCTAGTATGAACCTATGAACCTATATATATCCTGTGTACCAGCCCTATTACTCAGAGAAAAGCAAATGCTACAAATGCCCTACTCAAAATCCCAGCTGAACTTAGCAAATGCTTTCTCTGTACCAAGACTCAGCAACATCATTTTCTTTTACTCCGACTCTCTAAATCATTGCTGTTCTATTAATGTTTGCTTCACTTCCACAAACTCATTTTGATCTATACCAATATATTTGCGATTCTTTTAGGTAACACAGACAAAAACTTAATGATCCTGGTTTAAAACTGAAATAAGTTTATATAAAGCTAGAGTTTAATGGGATTTACCCTTTCAGCAATACCACTAACACAGGTTCCTTCCAAGATGCTGGTACTCCCACCACCTTCTTACAATATTTTTGAACAAAGCCTTTCACATCTTCGGCATTCCCTTTCTTCCTAACTACTACATTTACAAAGAAATACCATCAGTTCCTAGAGACTTTCCCATTAATTAACCATCATACTATTTTTATGTCAATGTCTCCTACCATATGGATTAACTGTTGAGCCTCATTCTCCTCTAACAGTGATATAGCTAAGCCTTTCATAAATATTTTCAAGTGTACCTTTTCTTGTTGTCTCCATTCTTCTGCTATAAACAGACTTTTATAAAATTTCTAAAAATATTTTTGATCTCTAATTATTTTTCTTGTGATAGGCATACTAAGTTTGGTGCACTTAATTGTTTTTCACTTCAGAAATTATCAAAAAATAATTGCTTTACAGTAACCCTTCAAATTTCATGCATATTGCCCAAATATTCCCTTATTTTTTCCATCAATGCTCTGCAATTGCTCCTCCTCTTGTTCTGTGAGAATCATTTCCCTTTGTAATAAGTTTTGTCAGCCACTCTAAAAAAGATTGTATTGCTCATTTTCTATATCTTTGTCTTTGAAATCCATTTTCATTTTATCCCATTAACTAGCTATCCCTTCTGAAATAATTTCTATCTTTACTAATAACCCATGAATTATATCTACTATTCATTCCTTGAATTCCTCTCTTTTTAACAAAAAAGCTGTAAGACACAATTGTTTCATTTTTTTCATCATTACCATGCATTTTATCTTAGTTTTTTATCGGCACATGATCAGATATGGCTACTGGACAGTTTTCAAAGCTTCCAATTAAATACAAATTCTCTTAAGAAATATAACTTCTATCCAATCTAGACCAGTTATATGGCATATCAGAAAAATAAATAAATTGTCTGAGTTCCTGCTACTGAATTCACATATCCCATACAAAATACTCTTTTAATTCTTCAGAAACATATCTTTTCATTATATTTTTCTATTTCTCAGATATATTTCAACAGTGAAAATCTGGTTCAACTTCCATATATAGCATTCACTCAGGAATTCTAATTATCTCTCCCCAAATTATCCTAAGCTTCATACCAGTAGTTTAAAGAGAAGTATAAATGCAAGTCAGTATAATCCCCTCTTTCCCAATAATTTCTTACCACTAATCTACCCTTACTTTACTTTTTTACTTTTTCTATCACTAATGGGGCCTCACCTTCAGTCAGCATTATTAACTCTCTCTAACCCCCCAAAATCCTTTATCAAATGGAAATGTTTAGTATCCAAATGTGTCTCTAACATTACTTGCACCATATACATCTTAATATAAATAAAATGCAAAGTGTATTGGATTATATTGGTAAGGCCCTTTATATTCCATGTAAATATTGACAAAGACCCCAATTCTGATAAAAGCATTATTACCTCCATGTATTAAACATGACAGTTTTTCTGAATATACATTCCAATGTACACAATAATGCCTTGGCAGGCTTATTCTTATATGTAGTTACTTCTGCTCATCAATAATTGAACCCATGTCACATTTTCAGTCTTTTTACTTCAACAGGAATACTTAAACAAAAACTAAATACACATACAACAGTTCAATCCCCTTTTAACTCACAGCAAACATACAAACCACTGTGCACTCTCCAACAAGGAACTCTACCCCATCAACAGCAGCAAATGCCCCAAGTCAGCAACCACAGATATCATCCATTCTAATGATAAAAGGTAACTATGTTAATGCAAGTTAGAGCATATATTCTCACTTACTCCGGCTACATGTTACCTGCATTCCCCTTTAGATATTAAAACAACTTGTAAACTTTGAGTAAATAATAACTCTTAGCCTTACAGATATTAAAACAACTTCTATGCTTTGAGTAAATATTAACTCATAGCCTTATAAAAGTACACCTGATAACCTTAAACGAATAAAGAAAATTGTGCACTGTTATCTTTAATGCATTACAGCATTAAAGCTCCTGGGAAGGCACTTGATTATACAGCTATTCACTTCCTACTATTGCTGACTTAATTTATTACATTATTTTTAATTACACGGAACTGTATGCCAATACCTCTTTAAAAGATGAACAGCACTATATTCCAAAGACATGAAACAGGTAGAATGGCAACTTCTAAATTGTCCAGAGGAGTGAGTGAGTGGGTGAGTGGGTGAGTGGGTGGGTGAGTGGGTGAGTGGGTGGGTGAGTGGGTGAGTGAGTGGGTGAGTGGGTGAGTGGGTGAGTGGGTGAGTGGGTGGGTGAGTGAGTGAGTGAGTGAGTGAGTGAGTGAGTGAGTGAGTGAGTGAAACACAGTAAAACGGCCTTGCAGCCTAATTCCACAGCCACTTGCTGAGTAAACTCTATGGATTTTGGTAGATGTTCATGGCATCACAATAGAAGTCATCTTCAACTTGTAACACTGACCTTGTAGTACAAGAGAAACTGTCACTTAGAACACACTGCTCACACTATCACTGTCTGCATGTGCAGACTGATTATCTTCAGCCAAAAACTGATGCTAGTGGGAAAACCCAGCTAGGCACTTTGCAAATATAAAAAATAAATAATGTTTGTGCTTTCATAATTCTCTCTCTCTCTTTTTTTATTAATATTTTTAGGTCAAGCTGTAGGCATTTTTTTAATCTGGACGCCTACCTCTGAAGAAGTAGGAGAAGTTATTACTATCTTTTATTTCTATATATCAAAATGTAACCCAGAAACTGAATAAAAATACAATCCCAGTAAATGAAAATTCAGAAGTCAGCTTCAAACATGATAAACTCCTTTTATCCAGCATTTATTAGGAAAACATGTTTAAAAAAAAAGTTTAAAAGACCAAAAAACTGCTATACAGATTACCAACAGTTAAGTGCTTTCATCTTAATTTGGTGATATGAGAACAATAGGAAATGTTCATTTAACCAAAAAAATATATTTTTCGCTCACACTCCCCTAAAACCAACCAATCACGATCACAAAAACTACAGAAACCTGCCCAAAGTGTTTATTCTTTCATAAAATGTTTTGAATACAAGAAACCCTGTGAAAACATTCAAAATATTCTCAATAAGACAACAAATATATATTAAACAGAATATAGTTGTTTTAGAGTATGCTCACCCATTTCTTTAATTCACTATAAAGTGAAATGTTCTCATTCAATCCGGGTAGGTGGGTAGTATCAAGCCAATGCAGCTGCCTGTTCAACAATCTGTTATGCCAGTCACCCACAAACGCTGATGCAGCAACCTGCTCAATAACTGAAAAAGCAAAACCAACAAAATCCACACGTCGTAGAATGTTTTGCCAGAGCATGTTTAGTGTCAAAATGCTGAATAGACTAAATATGTTAGAGTCTTCTGTTGAATGTATTGTCTGTTTTGCCAAGGCAGAACATATAGCAATGAATACAACATGCAATACAGACTATCCTTTTAGCCAAACAATTGAATCTACCACTTTTTCTTTCTTTTTTAATAATTTGGAAAATCGAATGACCGTAATCTGTTTCAATATATTGATACTGCTTGCACCTCCCACATTTTTGGTGTTATTAGAAAATGTGTCCTTAAGTTCACAAAAAGGTTTCTCTAATAAATTCTTGATCCTGAATTTTTTCTTATATGTAAAAGTATGTGCTTCAGTATTACTAAGCTTCCTTCTGTCATCATGACACTGAAAAAATATCCCAGTTCTTATGGATAATGCTCTCAACATTCTTCACATCCACTGTATAATACGACACCATGTTATTCCTATTGAAGTACGGTTGTTATTCAAAAATTGTTTATTGTGAAGCCTATTTTTTTTTATAATAGGTGCATATGCACGCCTTCTTCCCAAATTTCTTGATTGACACTATTCAGCAAAACATCTGGGTAGCCACGTTCCTGAAACATGTTCTTTAACAAATGTAATTCAGTCATTTATCATCATCCGATGCCAATCTAGAAACTCTTATCCCTTTTTTTTTTTGGTGGTATGGATGACAGCTTGTAAAAAATAATGTGTTCGATGCTCGATGTTCTATGTAGGCAAAAGGGACAACACATTCAACAGAAGACTCTACCAACATATTTATTGTATTCAGCACTCAAGACATTAAAAATGTTCTGACAAAACATTCTAAGATGTGTGGATTTTATTGGTTTTGCTTTTTAAGTTATTGAGCAGGTTGATGTGACAAGCTTTTATGGGTGACTGGTGTAATAGATTGTTGAACAGGGAGCTGCACTGGCAGCTCAAGCTCGATGCTACGCACTCACCCAGATTAAATAAGAACATTTCACTTTATAGTGAATTAAAGAAACTGGCAAGCAAACTCTAAAAGGAATAATATATTCTATTTATTATGTATTTGTTTTTTATTAAGAATGTTTTGAATGTTTTCATAGGATTTCTGTATTCAAAACATATTTTATGAATGAATGAGTACTTTGGGTGGGTTTCTGTAATTTTCAAGATTGTGACTGGTTGATTTTAGGGGTGCATGTGTGAAAAATGTATTTTATTGGTTAAGCGAATGCTTCCTATGGTTCTTATGATGTCACTAAATTAAGACTAAAGCGCTTAACCAGTGGTAATCCATACAGCACTTTTTTTGTTCTTTTAAATGTTTTTTAAACATGTTTTGTTAATAAATGCTGGATAAAAGGAGTTTATTGTGTTTGGAGCTGACTACTGAATTTTTGTTTATTTCTACATATAATACACTCAGCTACACATTTACATCTCCCCAGTAGCCAAAGATCACATCATATTAACTCTGACTGGCTTCTTTCCAACCTTTATCTTGCTACAGTGTAAATCCTGGAAACATTACAACCAAGAAAGAGTACATTCTTACTTTACTATTACTAGCATGGTCATCACTGATAAAACACTCCTGCCCTGCATTTAAAATACCTCTAACTGCATACTAAACAGGAAACAAAAATGAAAAGGTTGCTATTGAGTGCATACTAAACAAGACCACTTTAAACTTATAATAATATATTCTGCAATTTACATCAGGAAGTTGTTTATACAAATATTAATAAAAAATGTTTGACTTGAAGTCACCACTTCTATCCATTTAGGGCCCTTTAAGTGCCCTTCTAAATGTTAATTACAAAGTACAGTTTATGCTTTACATAGTTTCCCCACTAGTTTAAAACAGTCAAACGTCCAGTCTTTTTCATCCTCTTCTTTTTGCAAAACTACAGTTCACATATCCAAACTACATCCAGTGAGACTGATACTTTGTATTTTTTTCTAATTTTTCACTAAATTCACTTTGTTGCAAGTCTTCTTAATTTCTGGTTCAAGTCTAAGGTATCCTTGGTTCTTCTCAGCTCCTGGACTTTTTCAATCACTCCAACATTTTCCTCTGGAACAACGAAAAAGGCCTCACTAGCAAAGACTCTCTAAGGGCTTTCATATTGACTGAGATACAGAGTCCCCCTTCAGTTTGTTGACATGCAATTTGTTGGCTAAACTTTTCACGTGCTCCACAACCTGTTCTGCATCCAGAAATGTCTTTGATCTTCCACGAAAAAGATAGCAACTTAAATGTCACACCTGCCTCATAACACCCCCAATTGCAGATATAAACTTTATTCACCATATATTAGGCAAAAAAGCAATACTTTCCATTTAAACTCTGTTCCCAATTTGTGATACTTGCCCCTTCTGGTAGAGTTTTGCCAGGGGGATCTTTTTATTTTGCAGCTTTACCATATATTAGTAAACCTGCATCTTTACCACTATATATCTCAGCAACCTTCTGATGTCAGGATTTGCAGCATGCACAAATAAACAGAAGTCCCATATGCTTTAGATGGAAAGAGTTCAGATGAATGCAAAATATCTTGCAGCACCTGTCGAAGAGAGTAGGGAAGCTCCCCAATACCCCAGGCCAAATTTCCCCTCGTAGTACAAATATTACATTGGATGTTGACTGAAAACAGACAACAAGCATACTAAGACTAACATGATCAAAAAAAGATAAATAAAAATAAAGAAAGAAATCCAGCTATGGAATACCAGTCTAGTTGCTTATTTGTACCTTCATAAAATTAATACAGTTTACTCCTACCAGTTTCTATGGTACACCAAAAAATGATCACAAGACACAGGCACACAAACATTAACAGAAAAGAAAATAGACCATATCAAAAGTTGCCATATTCATGCATTATACATTACATACAAGTTCATTTTTTCTAATGATTACATCCATTCATCCACAACCCCTTTGCTCAATTCCTGCCTTCCTTTAAACCTCGCTCCTCTTAATAAACATTAGTCTGCATGTACTGTTCCGAAAAATTCCATTTATTTCTAAGTAATTTGACCCTTTCCTTTTCTAAAGCTCCCACTTCTAGCTCTTTTATCACCATTACAATATTCCATACTTCAGTTACAGTTGGTTTAGATTTTGTTTTCCATATTCTATTGATTTTTTTATAGCAAACAGCACTGCACTTACTATAGACCTTATTATGTATAGACAATTCAAATCATTTGTTACTAAGGAAATGGTTATTTTGCTGGGTAGGCAGATTAGTCTGAAAAGGGAGATGAATGTTAGGTTACAGTGAAAAGCCCTCATGATCAACCTGAACCTGAACTGCTAGAATGGCAGCTGACATGAACTCTAGTGCCTGAAAAAAGGACTGTGAAAAATGGTGCTGTGCTTGGTCAGATACTGGGGTTACCATACAGAATGTAAGAGACACTATCCTCTTGAAGGAGACGAAAACACTTCTGAGTGCATCCAGAATAATTTTTATGAAATGCACTTTCTGAGAAAGTGTGAACTAAGACTTCTTGGAATACACCATCATCAACCCTTTCCCACCATTTTTCTACACATGGTCAGGATATTATGTCAGCTGTAACCAATTCTCTTGATTCACTGCCACTCATCTATCTCCTTAACAGACATGCCTGCCTGTTCTAGGTCTTTACTACCTTCTTCAGTAGTCACTCCAGACTGTTGCAGGTATTCTCTCATACAATCCATCTATCTTTTGGCTGGACATCTTTCTCTCTCTTGCATTCTTCTCATCTCTCCCACATATTACTCACTACATCAGATTTTGTTTTCCTGTACAGGGCATGAATTACTGAAATCTATTCTTCGTGATTTTCCTTGCAACAGGAACTAATTTGGCTTCTACTCTGTCATTATTTCTTTGATTGTCCCATAGTTTGCTTCCTACTACCAACATCAGGCACTTCATCTCCATCACCTATAACTTCCTCAGTGAATCTGACTTCACTACACAGGTTTCTGTGTCATACAGAAGTACTAGTCACTTCCTCTGCTGTTGCTGGCTTTGATCTGTCTGGCCGTCTGATTGCAATGCCCTGTTCTAGCTATCTATATAACAACATGTTGTGCAGAGTTGTACAAACAGCAAATAACATGCTGCAGTTCTAAGCAGCATATCTGTCACCACAAAAACTGCATGGCACTGAAACAAGAGATTACTTTTCACCTTCTCTGACATTCATCTGAAACACACTACCCCTGACTATCTGTACCAGTTGGCTGCAGCACCTGTGACACTAGCTTTGATCTCTTTATTCAGACTTCTCTTTCCCTCAACCACACTTTCCAGATACATGAAGCAGTTAACCTGTTCCACGATTTTGCCTTCTATCTCAATCTTTAGCTTCTTCTGAAATCCCCCATTTGCTGCCATGATAATTGTCTGCACTTAGTTTCATCCCATGTCTTTTCAGTATTGCATTACAGCCAATAAAAGTTGATCAATTTCTTGCATTTGTAGTACCACAATGTCTGCATACAGTACAGTTTTGTTGATCTGCCCCCCTCAGATTGTTTGCTAATGAAGTCCAAGAGCAGTGGGCTCAAAGCTGAGCCATCATGCACACCTATGCAAGTCCGAAAGCTGTGTACTTGTTTCACTGAGTTCTTGCCCATGGGCTGCACAACTTCTGCCAATATTTGCAGAACTTCAAACTACTGCAGGGCACTTATCTTCATATTCCAGTAAATGAGGCTCATTGCAATGTTTGTGTAGACAGCCTAGATTAATTCTGCAAATATCTCCAAAACTTCAGATCATCTCATAATACTTACCTTCACATCCCAGTAAATGAGGCTCATTGCAAGTTGGAAAACACCATCACTCCCAGCAAGTTAAACAGGTGCAGCATACTGTACATGTGACTTGACAATGGGACTTGTCAACTGCTCGGAGGGTTAGTCTCAAAACACAGTCATTCATTTAAGGAAATGTGCAGATAACAGACTCTGTACACAGCAACAGCAGCCATTATGGTTAAGCCCACTGTAAAGCTGCATGATGCAGATAATAAGCCAAGAGGTAAAACACATGAAAAAGTATCCTTGATCCACCCCAAAAAACATAGAAAAGTGCAATAAGCCTCTTTTAATGGGATGTGAAAATATGTATCCTGCACATCTAGATTGCAGAACTAATCCCCCTTTGGTCAAGCCAGGCAAAGCCAGCTGAACTATCAACAATTTGGAAGGTTTGTACTGCACAAGCTGACCGAACCACCTTATAGCCAGTAAAAGCTGAAGCCGCTCCCCCACCCCCCCAATCTGTCTTACATTTGGAAACCAAAACCAAGAGGGAAGAAAATTCTACCACCTCATTGGTAGGGATTCATTCAGCTGCTCTCTTGCACAAAAAGGATTTTACTTCTTTAAGCAGAAGCAGCCTATGGTCTGAATGATTTGCCTGCATGATTGTGGAAAACTGGGGAAGCAGGGATGAGCTCCATGGTGTGACCATGCTTCAGGAGCTAGAGTCCCCATAAACCTGTGATGATGGCTCCATTGACAATTGTACGGATGGATAGCTTGCCCCAAGCATCTACTGCTGCATCAGATGGTGGTGGTCCTGCAAGTGGTCAAGACTGCTGCTGGGAGCCCCAAGAATTATTCTTGATAGGACTGGTTTTCCTAGCTTGTAATGTAGGCCCTTTTGTAGCCTGTTGGGATTGAGCCAGGAAATGGACAGACTTTTAGTACAGCTCATGTTACCTCTTCCAAAAAGTTTGTGCAATGGCTGGGGGCGGCTCTGTGTCTATAACATGTGGAACTCAATTTCTGCTGCATCTGCTTTAACTCTGAAATTAGATGCTGAACACCCTTACCAAAGAGTTAAGGCTCCAAGGAGGAGGAATTCAACATCTTAGTCTGTAGCTCATGGGTGAGGTTAAATAAGTTCATCTAAGCATGGCAGTAAAGGATTGAGCTTAAATACCATGGTACAGCAGGCATGAATGTTAGCTACAATATAAATGGAGTACAGGGATTCTGCATAGATCTCTTCTGGCTTTGGCATTTTTCCAGTAGCTGCTTTCTGGTCTCTTACTGTAGGACAGCTTCTAACAGAGCTTAGTTCTCTCAAAGTCGCTTACACAAGTAATGGTTCATACCTGCAGTACAGTCCAAGGCACACAGGCCTATGGTTGCCATGGTGTATATCTTCTTGTTGAATTGGCATAACCTTTTAGACTCCTGGCTCATGGATAAGTCACTAAGGTACAGCAAGGCCATCTGCCATATAGGAATGGTAAAAACATTATAGCCCTGAATGGGACAGATATTTCCTTGTCTGCCCTAGGGGTCATAGTTGGAGAGATGTTATGGTACCTCCAGCTCTCCTTCACTGACCCAAACATGGAAAGAGTCTTGTTCAACAAAACAGAAGGGTGCTCAAGAAGGTTTGGATACTGGACTATCTGGACCTTCTTCTAATCAACAAAATGCCCACAAACCCCATGTCAGAACTCAAGCAAGTGAACAACTCAATGGTTTAGTCTGCAGGTGGCAATGATGCATACATACATACAAATTTCAATCAAGGTATTAATACCCTTCTAGCCTGCCAGTATAACAAACAATTGTTCCCATAATGTGTGCCCAGGCTATTCTTAAAAATAGCTAAACTAGTGCTTGCTTTAATGTAATTTGGTAGCATATTCTACGCTCTGAGAGAGCTAATTAGTACACTTCTCATTTCTACAGAATCTTCTGCATAGGCTGTCTGATGATTTGCTACTACTTTTTGATAACCCCACATATTCCCAGAGGTAGCTGTATTTAAATGTCTTGTACACCTGAATAAGGTCTCTTCTTAAATATCCACATAAGACACTGTACAAGTTCAGATATTTTAGTCTTTCTTAATAACTTAAATTTTAATATCTATGGATGCAGTTTGTATATTTCCACTATATTATTTCCAACTTGTTTTCTTTTAAGGTTTCCATATTGTAATTCCATATTCAGGTTTGGGTCTAATGTAACTAACAATGACTTCATCATTTCTGATTTCCTGGACTTTACAAATCTTTTTATACAAGCCACAGTTCAGTAACGATCATTAACCAACTGGCTGATATGATTAGAAAAACTCAAAACTAGATCTACCCATATACCCAGGTCCTCAAAAGAATCTACAGTTTCAATCACTGTGTGCTGTATTAAATATTCACTTTTCAATTCATGCTGCCCAAATGTCACATGCTTAGTTTTTCATGTATTTATCAGCATACTATTCTCCAGTGCCCAAATGGTCAATTTAGTCAAGTTATTTTGCAGACATACCCTATCTGTAACTGATGTAATCAGTTTACCTAATCTCAAGTCATCTGCATACAGACTGCAGAACGCCTCAGTTGAAAAAGATCTGAAAGATACAATCTAAACAAGTATGGGCCTAGGACAAAGCCCTATGGGACACACTGACTGTAACCAAGAATTTCACCTGTTTAACTTCTGTATAATACTTATAATGTCCTATTTTGTAAGCCATGCAGCTTGCGACACTGCCAGCACAGCTATCTGGAATTTTGTAAATAATTCTATGTCATTTGTGGATATCGATATGATTTATACAGAAAGTACAGTTGTGTACACTTACCATAAATGTAGATGTTTGAGTGTATTCACTGTTGTAGTCATGACACTTGGGTTATCTGCCTGCAGGTAGCCCTCATTTGGCCTGAATACCAGAGACTTGGTATTTCTGCATCAGTTGCTGTTGCTCTAGGACTGACGTCAAGTTCTCAGGGGTATAAAAACAGGCAGCCAACGTCATTACATCAGTTTTTCTTGCCCCAAATATCAGGAGCCCCCCCAAATATGGAGCTAAGCTATGGTGGGGAAAGCACCACCAGTAGAAAGTAAATACCAATACCCCTGAAAGGGGTGAGTAAAGGACATAGAGAGGAGAGAGAGAGAGACAAGGGGGCTGAAGGGAGGGAAACCAAGACTGCAACAGTGAATACACTCGAACATCTACATTATGGTAAGTGTACACAACTGTACTATGTTCTTTGTGTTTCACTGTTGCAGTCATCACACTTGGGTAGATTCCCAAAGCTGAAGAAGGGTGGAGGCAGTCAAGAAGAGTAGGGGCTGGCTAGTACGCCTTGCAGGACTGCTGTTGCAAAACCTACCCTGGATTTGGAAAAGATAGGCAGGTGGTAATGTTTGGTGAAGGTATGTACAGAACTCCAGGTAGCAGCTTCCAGGATGACCCTGGTAGGGACTCCCCTGAGCAAAGCTGTAGATGTGGAAGTTGCCCTAGTGACGTGTGTTCTGACCCCCTGATGGGTTGGTTTCCCATGGTGCTTATAGCAAAAATGGATGCAGTGTGCTATCCATTTGGAAACTGTTTCCTTTGAAATGGCCTTGCCCTCTGCCCCTGGTGCAAAGCTGACTAGTAACTGGTCAGATTTCCTGAAGGGCTTAGTCCTACCAAGATAAAATCTGAGCTGTCTGTGCACATACAAGGAGTGCATGATCTTTTCCCCTTTATTTTGAGGATTAGGAAAGAAAGTTGGCATATGGCTAGATTGGTTGACAGCCACACTGGACACCACTTTAGGCATAAAGGAAGGGTTAGTCATGAGGGAAACCCTGCCAGCATGGAAATTAATGAAGGGTTCTACAGCCATAAGTGCTTGTGGCTCAAACACTCTTCTCGCTGAAGTGATGGGCAGAAGCAAGGCTGTTTTCCAAGAGAGGAATTTTAACTCTGCTGACACTGCAGACTCAAAAGGGGGTAAGCGTGAGCTTTTCAAGTACAAAGTTAAGGTCCCAAGCAGGGGTGGGTGCTCTCCTAGGTGGCCTTAAGATGTTTGCCCCTCTCAGGAACTGTTTGATACGAGGGTGAGAGAAGAAAGGTGGCTCAGTGTTGTAATGAGTCAAAATGGCAGAGGCATGGATCTTAATGGAGGAGAAGGATAGGCCTCTGTGGAGCAGATCTGCTAAGTAATCCAGGATTAGAGGCAGGGAGGGCAGAGTTGAGTCCTCTCCTTTAGGTTGAATCCAGTACCAGAAGTACCTTTTCCACTTATCAGCATAGGATTTCCTTGTACTGGGTCTTCTCGTTTCAAGAATTACATCCAGCACCTGCTTGCTTAGGCTGGTTACTGGGGAAGAGATCAAGGAATAAGCCAGGCTGCAAGATTTAGGGTTTGCAGTTGTGGATGCAAGATCTGTCCCCCCTGCTGAGAGAGCAGGGTTGGGTTCTGGTGTAGGTGCCAGGGTGGCACCGGTGACAGGCTGCGCAGGAGTGGGTACCAGTGCTGGTGTGTCCAGTTTGGGGCAATCAGAACTGTCCTTGGTCTGTCCTGTCTTATCTTGAGCAAAACTCCTGAGATAAGGGGAATGGGGGGGAAAGGCATCGATTGAGAGATTTACCCACTGGAAGGATAGGGCATCCACTTTCCAGGCCCTGCTGTAAGGTGCCCTGGTACAGAATCTGCTGAACTGGTGACTGCAGGGGGAGGCAAAGAGATCCACCTCTGGGGTCCCCCATTTCTGAATCAGAAGGTTGAAGGTGCTGGCCTCTAGTTGCCACTCATGTGGGTCTAGGAGATTTCTACTTAAGTCGTCTGCCAGTGAGTTTTGTTTGCCTGGCAGGAATTGAGCTTGCAGATGGACCTGCATGTCCAAGGCCGTGTTCCACAGGGCCATGGCTAGCCTGCAGAGTGGGTAGGAGTGGGTTCCCCCTGTTTTTTGATGTACCACATAACTGTGGTGTTGTCTGCTTTTATTAGCAAGTGTCCTGGTGAGAGTAGGGATCTGAAAGCTGTCAGAGCATACTGCACAGCTAGTATCTTTTTTTGGTTGATGTGCAGATGAATTTGACTTGGGCTCCAGTGGCCCTGAATGCACTTGCAATCCATGTGTGCCCCCCCCCCCCCCGGCATAGTCTGATGCATCTGTGATTAGGGTCTAGGTGGTGTGGGGTTGAGTAAAGGGCATCCCTTGTTGTGGTTGCATGCTGCTGCCCACCAAAGAAATTCTGCCCTTAGACAGGATATTATAGGAATGACAGTTTACAAGTCCTGAGAATGTTGGCACCAAAGACTTTTTAAGTACCATTGAAGTTTCCTCATATGCAGTCTGGCATATGGAATTAGTAGGATGCGTGAGGCCATGAACCCCAAGGCCTGCAGGATTTTCCTTGCAGATAGCTGGGTTCTGGTGGCCATTTGAGTAAAACAGTCTGACAGAAAGGCTTGTTTTTCTGGAGTGAGGAATGCCATCTGGGATGCTGTGTCAAAACTTGCTCCCAGGAATACAATCTTTTGGCTGGGGACTAGTTTTGATTTCTTTTCAATGATGGTGTACCCCAGGGAGGTTAGAAGGTTTTTTTATAAATGTCAGGTGCTGCAACAGCATTTCCTGAATGTCTGCCTGAATCAGGCAGTCATCCAAGTATGGATAAATTTGAATATTTCTCTGTCTGCAGTAAGCAATGGCTGGAGCCAGGCATTTTGTGAATACTTTGGGAGCAGTGGCTAAGCCAAAGGGAAGTGCAGAGAACTGATAATGCATAGATCCTGCCCTGACGCATAGATATTTCCTGCATGACTCCCTTATATGGATGTGCAGATAGGCTTCTTTTAAGTCTAGGGTGACTAACCGGGCATCTTTGGCTAGCATAGGTAGAAACTGCTGCAGGGTGAGCATTTTGAATTTTGCTGCCACCAGGAAGGTGTTGAGAATTGAAAGATCTAGAATTGGGTGCCAAGTGCCCTCTTTTCTGGGTACCAGGAAAAGTCTGGAATAGAATCCTTGACCTATCTGTTCTGCAGGAACAGGCTGAATTGCCCTTATAGAGAGAGCAGGGATTGATCTTGGTTTTGTGGCTCTGCCCACTGGTTTGGAGGAAGGTCTGGGAACCCTTTTGGGGTTGGCAGTGAGTGGAAGTAGAATTTGTACCTCTGGGATACAATGTTGAGGACCCATCGGTCTTTGGTGATGGAAATCCATTTTTTTGCATGAAGGGCAAGTTTTCCTCCTAGGGGGCACAAGCAGTTGGGCAAAGGTGGGGAGTGTAGAAGAAAAGTCATTGGAAATTCTTTCCGTAAGGGGGTGGTTTAGCACTCCCTGCTTTAGAGGTGGAGGCAATCCATTGCTTAGATCTCAGCATACCCTGAGACTGAAGTCTAGGGGGTCTGTTTCCCCTGGGTCTAGTTTGAGATGGCCTTGAGGGGGCTGGAAAGTACCAATGCTTCGAGGGGTAATGCCTACTGAATTTAGGAGGCTGTACTTGCAGGAATTATTTGACTGTCTGCATAACTTTAGCTTTTTCTTCCATCTTTTTAAGAACCTCTTCTGCTTTGGTGCCAAACAGCTTGTCTTTGTTCAAAGGACCATCTAATAACTTTGATTTGACATGGTCTGGCAAGGTCTGCTTCCTTAAGCCAAGCATGCCTTCTCAGTACAGAACCGGTGACTGCTGGCCTGCAAGATGCTTCTAGGACGTCAAAGCCACACTGCAATGTTTGCTTGCTGACTTGGCTTGCGGAATACATAAGCTCATGCAATTCTTTATTTTCTGCACTGTCTGCAAAGGTAGCTATTTTTTGTTTAATAAGTTCCATAATATGTTGTTTGTTTTTCAGCATGTGAAACTGACAAATCAAGGCCCTAATAGCGAGAGTTCCAGAGGTATATACTTTCTTACCCCATCTGTCCAGAGTGCTAGAATCCCTGTCCGAAGGGGTGGGATTCTTAGCTGTGGTTGCTTTGATACCTTTAGGCCCCTGGGAGATGACCTCTGGATCACCAGTAGGATTTTTGAAAAGGAATTTGAGAGAGTCAGGTACTCTGTAGTACCTGTCTGGTTTCCTAGGAGCAGGGGTGAAGTATCAGGAGTTGAACTGAATTCCATAAAGACATCATCCACAACATCCAGGACTGGATGTATTGCTAAAGGCCTATGTTGTGGCAAATCTAGAAATTCTTTGAGTCTCTTTTTGGACTGAGGACAGTCTTGGCATTCCCAGTGGAAATGCTCTCTCAAAGTATGCAAGATTTCACCAAAAGAAAAATCTTATGGAGGAGAAGCTGAGGGAATGGATTCCTCTGCATCTGAATCCTCATAAGCAGATAAGGGTAAGTCTTCCTAATCAGATACCTCAGAGTCATCGGACTCTGGATTAGTTGAAGTTGCTGGGGACAGGTCTCTTTTTCGCTTAGCAGGGGAAGGCTGACTTCCCCTAATCAGCATAATAAGGTCTTCTGCCATTTTAAGCATTTGATGTTGCGGCAAGGGCGCAAGTGCATGTGCTTTGGTCATCGTTTTTTTAGGCATAGCGTGTACTCTTGGCCTAAGAAATTTGGTAATTTTAGACAGGACTGAAGTCGTTGGTTTGTGTCGAGCATCGGTAGTGCGAAGAACTTCCTTAGAAGCTGGTGCCTGCTCAGTGGCTCCGGACCCATCCAAGGTAGATACATCTGCAGGTTCCATAGTTGAAGAAGAATCTCGTGGCATACCGGACTCCGAAAGGGTCTCAGTAGAGGCGTGCGAATCCAGTGAAGTGGGCATCAGGGGCTGCGAAAGCACCTCACTGAGTAGAGACTAGCTTAACGGCAGCATTGTCGGCAGCTTTGGACCTGTGTGGTCTGTCTCTGTCTTTATCCTTAAGTTTTTTCGGAAGATTGGTAGTCAGATGGCTTACTGAAGCCATTTTGGAATACGGAGATCGAGAACAAAAGTATTTAGCAACAAAAATGGCCCGACGATGAATAGTTTGGTTGTTGAACAAGGCACAAAACTGACAGCGAGGTATGTCGTGGTCTGGGCCTAAACAGGTGACGCAGTAAGAATGGAAATCTTGGTGTGGTATTTGCTTTGTTAACTTTTTCTGTCATTGGTTACAGCAAGAAAAAAGGGTCCCCAACGGGGTACTTGGCTTTAGAAGACTTCAGGATAATTCAATTCGGAAATGAAAACTCAGGTAGCGGCCGACCGGCACTTGTGCGAACTGCTTCTGCTTCAGGCTCCTCAGCAAGAAAGACTGATGTAATGGCATCGGCTGCTTGTTTTATATCCCTGACGACCTGACATCAGTCCTGGAGCGACAGCAACCAACCCAGAAATACTAAGTCTCTGGTATTCGGGCCGACTGAGGGCTACCTGCAGGCAGATAATCCAAGTGTGATGACTGCAACAGTGAAACACAAAGAACATCTGTATGTTATGTACTGAGCTTCAAGAATGTAACCACATCATATCCTGCTGGAACACAGAAGATTAACTTACAAATCTTCAAGAAAATAAGTTGAAATTAAGTGCTTTACAATGTGCTATAAAAGTTAGTTAATGCAGCAAGGAGACAGGATATCTAGAGCTAGAAGTTTATTTATATTGTCTGAGAGAGAAGTACTTATTAGGTTTAAAATGTAAACCATTGTATTGCTTTATGACTTCCTAGCAGCTGCACAACTGAGAGATATGTACTTTTAACACAGAGATGACAGTTTCTGGTTTAGCTTGGGAACTAAATTCAGGTGACAAAAAGTGATGTCATCCAAGCTAACCCAGCAGTTAATATTTGATACTGACTTAAGAACTCTCTCAGAGAGAGAGAGAGAGAGACCTTGCATTTTGTATTTTGCCTTTGACCTTGAAACATCCATCAGCACTTCTGCCTGTGTGTTGCTCTGTAAGTAAGTTATTTAGAGCACAGTATCTTTTAGCTATAGATAGGAATATAGTAAGGATTAGTTTATATATTTTATGTATTTATTTGAGACTGTCCTCCAATGTTGTTTTAAAACATTTCCTGCCATTCTGAACTCTGCATTTACTGTGTTGATTGAGCACTGTCTTGTTCTTTTATTAATTATTAAATATATTTAAACCTATCTTTGTGGCTATTTGTGAGATGTATTTAAGCTTTTAGAGTACTTGCATATGTATCTGGTGACACTGTACAGGCCCACTCCTAAATAGCCTTGCAAGTCTTGGTCACAATTAACATTTGGATTATTAGTAACATTACACAGTAAGTTTGGACACCCTTTGGTAAGGGCCTTAGATTAGTTGATAAACAGCTGGTTGTGATAAATACCTGATAGTCTGGGCAGATGGGGGCATAGATAGTAAACCTGTGCCAGCCTTTCCCAGGTGTGTGTGAGTGTGTGTGTCAGCTACAGAGCAGGGACACGAAGCACTGGATGGACAGAGAGGGTGCTCTAGGTTTTGGCTTGACCACTCGGCTGAGATCTCAACCCTATAGCTGTGCAAGTGGGGAGTCTTATTGGGGATCTGGAGAGAAAGGAAGAAACCAGCCCCAGACTGACTGACTGATCTGTGTGCTCTTAAGGGAAAATGTAATTTACTGTGTGTGTACTTGTCATCCTCCCATTGTGTACATCCCTCACTGTTACCAGTGGTGAGGACTGAGGCTCATTGATTACTGGGTCAGTGCAGGGGAGTCGCATATGAATTGGTGGTCAGTGGTGGGATATCCACATCACATATTAACTGGCTTGTAGTGGTCTGTAGCCTGTGGACAGTGGTCACTGAAGGTGTTTGTACTCTCAATCAGCCACACGGTGAACATTCAGAGTTCATATCACAACTGTTTTATTTTTTTTGTTAGCTTAGTCAGGGAGAGCAGGCAAGCATGTCAGCAGAGGAGTATGGCAAGCTGACAAGGAGCCAGTTGGCTGAGATGTGCCAGGTTAAGGGACTGGTGCATGCCAACCTAACTAAAGCAGACATGATTGCAGCTTTAGTCACAGCTGCATGGCAGAATAATAACCAGGAGGGCAACTGGACTGGTCGTGGAGATGTACAACTCTCAGAAAATGGACAGCTCAACCTTTCCACAGAGGGCTTAAAAATCCATCTGGAGTTACAGACTTGAGCTGGAGGCTAAGCATTTGGAAATACAGGCAACAGAGAGATTGAGACATCTAGAAACTGAAGAAAATGAGAAACTGCAATGTCTGAAGGCTGAGGAAAATGAGAAACTGCAATGCCTTGAAGCTGAGGAAAAGGAGAGGACGAGGCAACATGAATAGGAGATGCTGACTCTTCGGCAGACTCATGGAGGTAATGGGGAAGGGAGTAACTGAACCCCTTAAGAACAAAGGTAAGTAAATTTCTTTCACAATTGACACAGGGATAATTTTGATAGTTTCATTCATATGTTTGAAAGGGTATGTAAACAGTATAATGCGGACCAATGGCTCTAGGTACTGTTCCTGAACCCCTTACTCCATGGTAAAGCTGTAACTGTAATTCTAAACTGGCTGATGCTGATTGTTTAAATTATAATGTTGTAAAAAATTGCCGTTTAGAATGTTTTAAGTTAACACTTGAAGCTTATAGGAAAAAGTTTTGTGAGCATAGGCGCAAGGCAGATAAGTGTGTGTGAGTATGTTGCTGAACTAAGCATTTATTTTCATAGGTGAGTGAGTGGATGTCAGGTCACCACTTTTGAAGGGCTGGCAGACCTTTTGGTGAGGGAACAAACCCTTATCACTTTGCCTGAGGACATGAGCATCTGGTTAGCTGATAGACAATGCACTACTGCAGATGAGTTAGGGAAGAAGGGAGACCTATACGTAGCAAGCAGGGCATCACTGCATAGGAAAGGGATACCCAGTGCTGTCTGTGGGTCTAAGAGACCCAGACTGCCCCAAAAGAGTCCGCCAGCAGCAGGGGAAGCCACGAGTCCAGGTACACATCCAGGACCAAGGGTTAAATGTTTTAAATGCAACCAGTGGGGCCATTTCGCATACAGATGTCCACTGAGTCAAGGTGGGGTACAAAAAGTGGGAGAGCCAGTAAGTTGAAACAACATAATGCCAAGAGTAGGTTGTCTCGAGACAACAAGGGTACCGAACTACCACAAGAGGTTATATCCTATCATAGTGAATGGGAAAGAGACCATGGCTAAGACAGACACAGCCTCTGACCTAACCATTGTGAAACCTGCAATGGTTACAGAAGAACACTACTTGCTTGGGCAGTGTACTCCAGTCAGAGATTTAGGAGGGATACCATTTCAAATACCTCTGGCTAGCGTTCACCTTGACTGAGATGGTGGAAAAGGATATCCCTGCAGATGCCCAGACAGGGAATGATTTTGATAATGCAGTACCCTGTGTGCATGCAGTTACACACAGTCAGGCTTGTAGACAAGCATGCCGGTCTAATAGCCTGGGGGAGACCCAGACAGATCGTATACTTGCAGTCAGGACCGGTGAGGTGTAGCAGGGTAAGCCACAGCTGCTTGTGGGTACTGATGTTCCCTTGGACAGAGTGGCTGCAAGGGCAGAGGTGAGTAGTAGTACCCAGGCTGACAGTGAAGCACCGCTGTCAGAGAATAACAGACTTCCTGTGGAAGGGGAGCTGGGAAGAGTTACAGAGAGACAGGTGAGACACGCTTAGTTCTCAGACCCTACATTACAAGGCCAGAGGGAGGCAGAGCTAGTGAGGCACCTAACTCTCAAGGGAAGGGGAATCTGTATACTGGGACAAAGGGTTACTGTACAGAGAATGGACCCCTGAGGGAGGGATAGAGGGTGAGAGAATACAGCAGTTGATAGTGCCCAGAGCCTACTGTCTGGCACTTCTAGCCATAGCCCATGATATTCCCTTTGCAGGTCATATGGGCATAAAACACACAAGAGACGTATTATGCAGAAATGTTGCTGGCCTGGGATTTCCAGAGATGTAATAGGGTACTGCAGGACCTATGAGCAGTGCCAAAAGGTAGGTAAGGCAGAGAAAAGGTGAAAGCTCCTTTGATGCCTTTGCCTGTGATTGAGGACCCATTTCAAAGGGTAGCTATGGATATTGTGGGGCCTCTGAGTACCCCAAGTTCCACAGGGAAAAAGTATATCCTAGTAGATTATGCTACCAGATACCCTGAGGCGGTGGCTCTGTCCTCCATTGAGCAAACAATTTGGCAAAAGGTTTGTTAGAGCTTTTCAGCAGGATAGATTTCCCAAAAGAAATATTGACTGCCAAAGGTGCCAATTTCATATCAGCCCTGCTGGCTTGTCTGTGTAAGTACTGTGGGGTGAAGCACCTAAAGACCAAGTCCTACCATCCCCAGACTAATGGTCTTGTTGAGAGGTTAAACTCTACACTCAAGACGATGCTGCGGACATTTGCAGACCAGTTTAAGAGGGGGGTGGGACAAATATTTGTCACATCTGTTATTTGCTTACAGAGAGGTGCCCCAGGAATCCACAGGTTTTTCACCCTTTGAGCTGCTGTATGGGCATAGGGTGAGGGGACCTCTAGATTTGATTCGAGATGAGTGGGAGGGTGAGTGTGAATGCCACAAGGAGTCTGTTGTGGCATATGTCCTAAACCTCAGGACAAGGCTCAGGGAACTCATGGGCTTGGCCCAGAAGAACCTGGCAGAAGCCCAACAGCAAAAAAAGGTCTGGTATGACAAGAATGCTCGAGCTAGTTAGTATGTTGTAGGGTAGCAGGTAATGGTTCTCACTCCTGTCAGACACAACAAGCTGCAGGCAGCCTGGGAGGGACCCTACAAGGTGGTAAGGAAGGTCAGTGATGTTAACTACATGGTAGAACTGCTTGGCAGGAGCATAAATTGTACTATGTTAACATGATGAAACCTTACCATGATAGGGAGGCCCTTCTGCTGAGTATGTGCAGTGGACGGAAAGAGAAGACTGAGGGGTATCTGGTGACCGATCTCCTCAGTGAGACTTGAAATGACACTTCAGTGAAGGGGTAGCAATGTCCCAAGCAGTTATCCCCTACCCAGGTTCAAGAAATCTGAGCAGTGTTACAGGAGTTTGGGGACATGTTCACTGGGAAACCATGGTGCACCCACCTGGTGCAGCATCATGTGGATACAGGACCCCAAAGGCCTATTAAGCAGGCCTTCATAGGGTGCCTGAGAGACTAAGACTCAGAGGGAGGAGATACAGGAAATGTTGGAACTAGGGGTAGCTCAGGAGTCCAGCAGTCCCTGGGCCTCCCCAGTGGTGCTGGTACCAGAGTAGGATGGCAGCAACAGGTTCTGTGTGGACTACACGAATTTAAATAGCCACACAGAGTCAGATGCTTACCCCATGCCGATGACAGATATAGCCCTACAGCAGCTGGGTGGGGCTAAGTATCTTACCACTACTGATCTTACCAAGGGTTACTGGCAGGTGCCCTTGACTCCCAGTGCTAGAGAGAGGTCAACCTTTGTGACTCCTTTTAGCTTGTATGAGTTCACGAAGATGCCCTTTGGGATGAAAAATGCCCATGCCCCAGTGACTTTCCAGAGGCTGGTAAACCATATCCTAGCAGGAGCAGGAGATTCTGCCTTTGCTTACCTAGATGATATTGCCATCCACAGCCATTCCTGGCAAGTGCATCTTCAGCATGTCAGGGAGGTGCTGGGCAAACTACAGAAGGCAAGGTTGACCATTAAGCCCAGCAAATGCCAGGTGAGTATGGCAGAGGTCTCCTACCTGGGACATAGAGTGGGGAATGGTAAGATCAGGCCAGAACCTGCCAAAGTGGAAGTCATTCAGGCATGGCCTGCCCCTGTTACCAAAAAGCAGGTGAGGGCATTCTTAGGGACAGCAGAGTACTACAGAAGTTAGTCCCCAATTATAGTACCATAGCTGCTCTCATCAAGACCTGACAAGGAAAAGCAGGCCAGATAAGGTAGTGTGGACTCCAGCATGTGAGCAGGCATTCCAGAAGCTTAAAGAAGATATGGGAGGACCCCCTGTGTTAGCCAGTACAGATTACAGCAATGCAGATTTAGGCTTCAAACCATGGGGTGAGAGCTGTATTTAGCCAGGTTTCTTCAGTGGGAGAAGAGAGCACCCAGTGGCTCACAGTCGTAGGTTCCAACCCAGGGAGGAATGCTATGTAGTAGAAAAGGAATGCCATGCCATAGTGTGGGCACTGCAGAAACTTCAGCCTTATCTGTATGGAAGGAAATTCACTGTAGTTACAGACCACAATCCCTTAATATGGCTACATCGAGACAGCCAGCAAAATGCCAAGTTACTAAGGTGGAGCCTAGGGTTGCAAGCATATATGACAGTGCCGCACTGCAGTGTGGTTGCAATGCCAATACAGATGGGGTCTCAAGACAGGAAATGGGGTAGTGTATTCCTAGATAGGTTCACCCTCTCAAGCAATGTTTCTCAAGGGTCACTTGAAAAACTAGCCTGAGTTTTCAGGGAGGGGAGAAATGTGACACTGCCAGCCCAGCTATTTGGAATTTTATAAATAATCCTATGTCATTTGTGGATATTGATATGATTTATACAGAACTGAATGTTATGTACTGAGCTTCAAAAACGTAACCACAGCAAACCCTGCTGGAACATAGAAGATTAATTTACAAAACTTCAAGAAAATACGTTGAAATTAAGTGCTTTACAATGTGCTATAAAGGTTAGTTAATGCAGCAAGGAGACAGGATGCTTAGAGCTAGAAGTTTCTATTGTCTTGGAGAAAAGTAATTACTAGGTTTAAAACGTAAACTGTTGCATTGCTTTATGACTTCCTAGCAGCTGCACATCTGAGAGATATGTACTTTTAACAAAGAGATGTTAATTTCTAGTTTAGCTTGGGAACTAAAGTCAGATGACAAAAAGTGATGTCATCCAAACTAATCCAGCAGTTAATACTTCATACTGACTTAAGAACTCTCTCAGAGAGAGTGACATTGCATTTTGTCTTTGACCTGGAAATATCCATCCTCAGCACTTCTGCCAGCGTGTTGCTCTGTAAGTAAGTTATTTAGGGCACAGCATCTTTTAGATATGGATAGGAATATAGTAAAGATTAGTTTAGATGTTTTCTGTATTTATTTGAGACTGTCCTGCAATATTGTTTTAAAATATTTCCTGTGATTCTGAACTTTGCAGTTACTGTGTTGATTGAGTATTGTCTTGTTCTTTTATTACTTATTATTAAATAAAACCTATCTTTGCAGCTATTTGTGAGACATATTTAAGCTCTTAGAGCACTTGCATATGTATTTGGTGATGCTGTACAGGCCACTCAAATAGCCTTGCAAGTCTTGGTCACACTTACCATCTAGATTATTAGTGACATTACACAGAAAGTTTGGACACCCTTTAGTAAGGGTCTTAGAGTAGCTGATAAAGAGTTGGTTGGTGGCAGTGATAAATACCTGATAGTCTTGGCAGAAGGGGATATGGCTAATAAACCTGTGCCAGCTTTTCCCAGGTGTGTGTTTGTAAATAAATAAAATCCCACAGTGTGTCTGTCAGCTACTTAGGCAGGGACACGAAGCACCGGTTGGACAAAGAGGGTGCTGGAGGTTTTGGCTTGACCACTCAGCTGAGATCCCAACCTTATAGCTGTGCCCGTGGGGAGTCTTATTGGGGATCTGGAGAGAGAGGGGGAGAAACCAGCCCCAGACTGACTGTGATCTCTGTGTGCTCTTAAGAGAAATTGTAATTTACTGTGTGTGTACTTGTCATCCTCCCACTGTGTACGTCCCTCACTGTTACCAGTGATGAGGATTGAGGCTCCTTGATTACTGGGCCAGGGCAGGGGTGCCACACAGCTATCCATTTTATCACGAGTACATCAGTACCTATTTGTTTCAATTTACTGATAAGTGTTTTGTGTATGACCCTGTCAAATGCTGAAGTCTATATAAATTATATCATAAAACAATTTTTCATTTGTAGCTCTTCTTATATTGTTACAGAATATCACATTACAGATGGTAATTGATCTATTGTCAACACATGCATGCTGACGTTAGTTTCAAGTAACAACCTTTCCCATGATGGTACCTCTAGCCTCCCTGCCCTGTTGTGATGATGAAGAAAAAGTGATAAGCAAGGTAAGGGAATGAGAAGACCTCCCTTATTGGAAGATTCTCTAGCTAGTAGAATTTGCATTCTCCTCATGATCCTCCTACTCAAATGGTTCTAAACAAAAAGGTGATACAACTATTAAGAAGGAAAGAGTAAAAGGCTCTCCAATATCCTGGACCTAGACTGAGACCATGTGTGTTTCATCTGCTTGGCCAAATGATGGGACAAGAATCTTTCCAGATACACACACACACATCTCAAAACAGCTAATAATAATCATTTGAGGATTCAAATTGGTATCAATGGGATCTGGTGTGGACAGAGATTCCAAACCAGTGGGAAGGATCATGAAATATATGGTCAAAATTATCACAGAGGTCTTTGTCAAGACAATCAATGAAGATAACCAGACAACAGTTTTCAAATATTCTAGACGTACCCAAGGGAGGGCTCAAGTCTATCAGCACCGGATGTGATGGAAGCACAGACAATGAAAACCAACACACCGATGGTGTATAATGCAAAAGCTCCCCAGCAAGACCATTAGTTTAGGACAGTGATGTATTCATCACCAAACAGAAGCAGACATATGTGTATCACCCCAGCAAGACTATTAGTTTAGGACAGTGATGTATTCATCACCAAACAGAAGCAGATGTGCTTTTACAAAGGAAGACAACCTGCCAAAGGTACTGAAAACTGCCATCATGCAGATATAGTGTAACAATGTCGACACTAATAACCCTCTGGACAGTCAGAAATGCTGCTTCTTCTTGTGAGAAAAGGATAAGCAACACTCCTTGTTGTTTGTTCTTTTCTTTTCAGTGCCTTCCAGATAGTCAAAGACATGTCAGCGTCTGCACACCAAAGTCAGTGGACTGAAAGAGCTTCAGAAATCTCACCCAGTTTTTGCCATACAATCTAACAGAACAATCTGAAAGTTGGTCATGTGCGTCTGACAGTGAATGGCTCAGAAGGTCAGGATGACACCTGGGTACATTTTCTTCCTAAATCAGTTACTCTGCTTTCCATTTCATTGGAAATAGTACTGAGAGCAGGAAAAATCTGCGGTTCCTCTTTTGGATCCATAGACACCTCTATTGAATTTGTTGCAGGTTTTTCACAAATTAATCTATTGGAAGATATAACCCTATAAAACCTACCAGCCTTCTTAGGGGCAGGGGATTAGTTATCAATTTCTTGGCATCCATTAAGAATGCATCCTCACTAGCTTTCATGACTAAGGGAAATGCCACAATTGTGGACCATCCAAACACAGTGAATCAAAATTCTTATTCTGAGAATGTGATCACTTTTTTGCCTCCCATATGAAGTGCACTTTCATTCCAAAAAGTCTTACAAATGAGATTTCCTCTGTAGGTAAAGCAGAGAACATGGGTATACGTCAGTGTCTGTGTCAGAACCAAAGAGGCAAGAAATTTGGGAGGAGCAGTCTAAGTCTTCCCCTCTCACTCTATGAATAATCATCATGCCTTCCTTTGAATGCTAAGACAGTAGGGCACCAAGGTTTGATATGAAATTGTCTGCAGACCATGAAGGACCTGCAGGAACCCTAGAGCCAAGGAGATGCATTTCTTTGAAATTGCCACAGGGAGTGGGCAAAAACCTTCCAGCTGTCTGACATCCAGGCAGCTGCATGGAGGGGACGGCATGCCCTCTGTTGAGCTTCTGAATCCTGTTTTAGAGGGGCTGTGATCTTGTAGGTGGGTGCCCTTTGTTAAGCTTCTGAATCCTGTTTAGCGGGGCTGCCATCTTGGAGGACAGGACTGATGGACCTCCACCCTCTGAACAATGATGTCTCCTTAACCAGGAGGGTTGGTATACTGTCTTGCCCCTTCAGAAACAACAAAAATGTACTTCAGCCACACACACCCCTGAGGTTGGACATCTGCTCCAAATTCCATACAAGGGCTCTCGGCTCAGTAAGATATACCTTGATGTGCTGCCATGGCAGCCTCCACCACAGGGGCTCTGCCAGTTGTCTGTGAAACTGCCTCACCAGGACCACTGTTCTCGAGATAAGCAGGTTATGCTGATTGTAGTAATTGCATCACCAGACTCCTGGACTGCCTTCACCTTAGATCTCTTCTTCTTATGAGGTGATATCTATGACGAAGGATGAATTAAAAGATGCGACAGCAGTAAGTTAAGGCTGCAAGTTTTTTTTTATCTAAATAGTTTTGTGGGCTATGCTCTCTTCTCCAAAGAATTTACAGCATAAAACCTACACAGACTAAAATTCTCCTTATTGTGCTATAAAGACTAAAGAAAAAATGCAGAGGATCACCTGTTTTCTTTCTTAGGGGGATGAATATGCCTTAACCTTGCTAATTGGGCATTTAACCACGTCAGCGACATAGGATTAATACAAATATAACCTTAGAGATGAGAAAAAAATTTCCCCAAAGGAGTTACTTACCTAAGATCTGGAGCAGGTTGAACATTACAGGCTACAATTACAAATGCGAAGTGTGCACTGCAAACTGCAGCAAAAAAGATGTAAAATGGAGAAGTAAAAAGTCAGCTTTATACAGAGAATGTCCCCTGATGTCTCTAATGGGCAGAAGTCTGCCCAGCCTGGAGGAGGAAGTGCATGGATCTGAATGCTGGGGCTTATGACAGAAGTCCCAGTAGTACACCCTACTGCAACCAGGTAAGAAATGCTTTGAAATCTAAAGCTGGAACAATGATACCATCTAGCAGAAGGCATCCTCTACACCTTGGACTGTTGATAAGATCTCTCCCTCTCTCTCTAAAGATCAGCTAGTGGTCAGATAGAGCTGATGTACACAACTGGAACAGAAGTCTTTACTAATTATAAAATAAATAGTAAGTATGCAACATTAG
The DNA here is from genome assembly GCF_019279795.1 of Protopterus annectens. Classification (NCBI taxonomy): domain Eukaryota; kingdom Metazoa; phylum Chordata; order Ceratodontiformes; family Protopteridae; genus Protopterus; species Protopterus annectens. The sequence continues at coordinate 708,037,273 of NC_056728.1, forward strand.
CTGAAACAGCATGAACAGTTGTATCTGAAAGGAAGCCACTGATTTAATCATATGCTGTTGCTCATAAGCTTCCTCAAGTGATCAGAAGTACACAGATACTGTACCTGAGTAAATAAATATTTTAATGCATCAATATTCAAGTAACTTACCCCCCACAGCTGAGAGTAGCTGCTGAATAAGATGCATGTAAATATGGACAGGGTTAGTATTTCCATTCTTTGAAGACTGCAGGGAGGTCTGGGTGCTGGACAAAACATTCCGTACATAACGGCTGATTGCTGGAGCATGATCTTGCATGTCAGCCGTACTCTGAGAGGTAGGCACAACTCCAGCACTGTGGGCTAAACACATCCGCAGATACTTTATAATCTAGGAGAAAAAGGTTAAATAAATGTTTATGCAGCTTACAAAAAAGTAACATTTAAAATCATTCTCAAATCATGCTATGTGACACATGTAAATGTCTAGAAGTGGTAAGAAACATTCAAAATTATAGCAAGTCAGAAATGTACTTTAGAGATTCAGTGATTCATCTGCTTTGTGAAACACCCATCAATATTTGTTTTTCTGCCTCCATAGCAGCTGACCACCTGGTTAACTGTCAAGAATCTATTTACTCGTTTATGAGCGTATGCTGCTTGTGGCATGGCCATCAGGATAATTTTTGCTAATACACTAATCACCTCTTGCACATACTTTGGTAATCCTCAAAGGGGTGGAAATGCAAATGGGATGTCACTCTTTCACTTAAGTGGCTCATCCCCAAAAGAAGTCACATCTCCTCCTTGTAAGAAGGCGCCTTTCCATAAGGTGTCCTCTCTACAAATGGTTCACTATAAATTGCGTTTGTTCCTGGGATATGTACATCTCCTCTCACCTCCTAGTGAGAGGTAAGAAACAGCAGTAGATGTCTCTCATTCCATTCTCCCAGCAAACTCCTTCATGCTCATGAAACTAATCTTATTAATCCTGGTCACATTCACAGCTTCATCCCATGTCAGCACTGAAGCTAGTTTATAACTAAGATTAGACTTGATGAATTTCACCATCTCTGCACAACTGGAGACCAATAAGAGTCCTCCCTCCCCAAAACAAAGCAAGCTTGTTCATAATGCTCAATAAAAACAAACATTTGCTTACTCACTGTGTCTTAAAACCCTTTCTCTGTGTCTGCATTCCCTAGCACAGGAATTACTAAAGCTTAAAAAAAAACATGCTGACAAAATCTTTCCCAGCAACTGTGCCTTAACAATAAAAATGCTAGAAAATGCAAGAACACTCCTAGAAGATCCTTACACCACACAAGCAATACAACATAATCAAGTTAAAATAATGCATTTATACTTTTTTAGGTTTCTAACAAGTCGCAGAGAGAAAGGCTTGTTGATTTTATTTATACTTTGAGCTTCACAGGAAGAGGCGAGAATTACAGATTAATTTTAGCTGCTGCTACTGTGGGCAGATGATGTTTTAGGGGCTGGTTCCTGTATTATAGCCTTTGGTGAGGACATGACTAAGGAGAGGTGTAAGTAGAAATCAAGGAATACTTAGTTATTTTTTCATTACTTCATTACCTAGCTGAATCCACTGTGTACATCTGTTTCCTTTGTTCTTTTTTGGTCCTCCATTGACTATCAAGTTGTCCCCAAAGCTGTTCAATTAGCCTGATGACCTGGGAGATGACTATGACTCATTCATTCCAGTTATTGGGTCAAGTGCACTGGGAGGGGTGCAGTCTACACAGAAAATGCTACTACATACAGTGTATATCCTGGGCATGTGCCCCCACACCTCCCTTCAGAGAAGTGAGCAGACCACCCACATAATTCCTCTCCTGCCCCACACTGGGTCCAGCAAGCACCCAAGTCACAAACTGAAATAAAAATATGCATGTGAATATTAATGCATTTCTGTTACCTTCTTTGTTAGTTTTATTAAGGATCATGGATGAAAAGAAGTCTACCTCTGTTTTATGAGGATGGGGAGTCTGTTTCAGAGCAGCAGTATCCACTGTGAGATATAGCCGTGCCTCCAAACCATTCCGTTGCTGCTGCAGAAGAGGTTTAGATTCCTGGCTAGAGTATTTCTGATGCCATTTGACTTGCTGATGTGCAGTAAATCCATCTGTACTGGGTTGCAGGATGCCTTATATGTCAATCATAGATCAACTCTTAGCAGTTCATAGCATACAGAGTATAGTAAAGTACAGTTGTGTACACTTACCATAAATGTAGATGTTAAGTGTATTCACTGTTGCAGTCATTAAATTTGGGTTATCTGCTTGCAGGTAGCCTTCAGTCAGCCTGATTAACAAAGTCTTGGGTCCTGCATCGGTTGCTGTCCCTTCTTCCATGATGTCAGGTCGTCAGGGGTATAAAACATGCAGCCGACGCCATTACATCAGTTTTTCTTGCCACAGATGTCAGGTGCCCCCCTAATGGGGAGCAATTAAATATAAAAGTACAATGATATACCTCCAACAAAAAAGCAAATACATCAAAAAGGATTTTAAGCATAATAGAGGAAAGTAGAGGTACAGCCAAAAGAAGTTAGGGGTAGGAGGGAGGATAACCAGGGCTACAGCAGTGAATACATTCTAACATCTACATTTATGGTAAGTGTACACAACTGTACTATGTTCTTCGTGTTTCACTGTTGCAGTCATTACATTTGGGTAGATTCCCAAAGCTATGGTTGGGAGGAGGAGTTTAGATAGCATTAGGACCAGCTATAAGGCCCTGCCAGACTGCAGTGGCAAAGCCAGCTCTGGATTTAGGGAAAATTGGCAAATGATAATGCTTGGTGAAAGTATGTACAGAACTCCAGGTAGCAGCTTCTAGGATGTCCCTGGTAGGGACGCCTCTGAGAAAGGCTGCAGAGGTAGATGCAGCCCTGGTAGAGTAAGGTCTGATCCCCTGGGGGGATAGGTTTTCCATGGTGCTTATAGCAGAAATGAATGCAATGGCCTATCCATTTAAAAATGGTTTAAATTTGAAATAGCCTTCCCCTCTGCCCCCTGCAGCAAATGCTACCAGCAGTTGTTCAGATTTCCTTTGAGGCTTAGTCCTGTCCAAGTAGAATCTGAGCTGTCTGTGCACATCTAAGGAATGCAGTATCCGTTCCCCTTTGTTCTGTGGATTAGGAAAGAAGGTTGGCAGATGTATGGACTGATTAAGAGCCACACTGGATACCACCTTGGGTATGAAGGATGGATTGGTTCTGAGGGACACCTTGTCTGCATGAAAGATGATGAAAGGCTCCACTGCCACAAGGGCCTGTAATTCAGATACCCTTCTAGCTGAAGTGATTGCTAAAAGGAAAGCTGTTTTCCAAGAAATAAATTTTAAGTCTGCAGTAGCAGCTGGCTTTAAAGGAGGTAGAGTGAGTTTCTCCAAAACAAAGTTAAGGTCCCAGGCTGAGGTTGGAGCTCTCCTGGGTGGTCTCAAATTTTTGGCCCCTCTGAGGAACTGCTTGAGCAGTAGATGAGAGAAGAGGGGGGATTCTGTGTTATAATGAGCTGAAATGGCTGAGGCGTGGATTTTAATGGAGGAAAAAGACAGGCGCTTGTGAAGCATCTCAGTTAAGTATTGTAAAATCTGTGGTAAATTGGGTGCTGCTGTGCTCATCCCTTGAGACTACTTCCAGGCACAGAATCTTTTCCATTTTTCAGCATAGGATTTTCTAGTGCTAGGCCTCCTTGCCTCTAAAATGATATCCATCACAGGTTTACTGAGGGATGGTAAAGGAGAGACTATGTAATTAGCCAGGCTGCAAGGTTCAGTGTTAGAAGCTGAGGGTGCAGAATCTGGTTCTCCTGCTGAGACAACAGGGAAGGAGTCTGAGGCAGGTGCCATGGGGACAACCATGACACACTGCGCAGGAAGGGGTACCAGTGTTGGCATGGCCAGTCTGGAGCAATCAAAATCATCCTTGGTTTTTCCTGTTTGGTTTTTAGTAGTACTTTGGAGAGCAGAGGCAGACGGGGGAAGACATAGACTGATAGGTTTGTCCAGCTGAAGGACAGAGCAGCCACTTTCCAGGCTTGTTTGTGGGAAGTCCTTGTGCAAAACTTGTCCAATTGGTAGTTCTGAGGAGAGGCAAACAGGTCTACATCTGGGCTCCCTCATTTGCATATCAACATGTTGAAAATCTTTGGTTCCAGTTTCCACTCGTGTGGGTCCATGAGGTTTCTGCTTAGTCCGTCTGCCAGTGTATTTAACTTTCCTGGCAGGAATTGAGCTTGTAGGTGCACTTGGTAGCTCAAGGCTGTGTTCCACAATGCCATGGCTAGTCTGCAGAGGGGGTAAGAATGTGTACCCCCCCTTCTTGCTTATGTACCACATAACAGTGGTGTTGTCCGTCTTTACCATTAGTTGTCCTGGAAGAATGTGGTCCTTGAAGGCTGTCAAAGCATTCTGTACAGCTAACATTTCTTTTTGATTGATATGCAGGTGCATTTGCCCTGAATGCAATTCCCTGCCAGGTGAGCCCCCCCATGCATAGTCTGATGCGTCTGCTGTTAGGGTTTGGGCAGCAGGGGGTGGTGTGAAAGGTAGTCCCTTGCTTTGGAGGCAGGCCTCTGCCCACCAAAGGAACTCTAGGCGTAGGCAAGGTATGATAGGAATCATTGCTTCTAGATCCTGAGAATGTTGACACCATACGATTTTAGATACCACTGTAGTTTCCTCATATGCAGTCTTGCATATGGAATTAGAAGAATGCAGGAGGCCATGAACCCCAAGGCTTGCAGTATTTGTCTAGCAGATAGCAGGGTTTTTGTGGCCACTTGTTTGAAGTAGGTTGTCATATTAATTTGTTTCTCTGGCGTGAGGTAGGCCATCTGGGAAGTTGTATTCAAGCTTGCTCCCAGGAATATAATTTGTTGACAGGGTACCAGGTGTGATTTCTTTTTGTTTATGGTGTACCCCAGACAAGTTAGAACCCTTTGTACAAAGGCCAGATGATTCAAAAGTATGTCCTGGTTTTAGCCTGAATTAGACAATCGTCCAGGTATGGGTATATTTGAATATTTTGTTGCCTGCAAAATGCAATAACTGGAGTAAGGCCCTTTGTGAATACCCAGGGTGCAGTAGATAAGCCAAAGGGCAGTGCAGAGAACTGATAGTGCGTGTAGCCTGCTTTGAAGCGTAGGCATCTTCTGCAAGATTCCCTGATTGGGATGTGCAGGTATGCTTCTTTTAAATTTAGTGTTGTCAACCAGCCATCTTTGCCAAGCATAGAAAGTAATTGGTGAAGAGTCAGTATCTTGAATTTTGGAATCTCCAAAAAGGTGTTTAGAGTAGACATGTCCAGGATAGGATGCCATGAATTGTCTTTTCTGGGTACCAGGAAAAGTCTTGAGTAGAAACCTTGTCCCTTTTCCTCTTCTGGTACCAGTAGAATAGCCCCCATGCTTAAGAGAGAAAGTACTTGTTTTTGGGCCTCTGCCCACTGATTTGGGGGTAGGTCCAGCCTTCCGCTTGGTGTTGGCAACATGTGGAAGTGAAATCTGTATCCCTGGGACACTATATTTAAAACCCATTTGTCCTGGGTAAAGAGTTCCCAGTTCTTTGTATAAAGAGCAATCTTCCCCCCAAAGGGGCAGTCAGTTGATAAGTGCTTGGAAATTTTAAAAAGAAGTCATTGAGACAGTTTACCATAGGGGGGAGTCTTGTTACTCCCAGATTTGGAAGTGGAGGCCCCCACTGCTCAGTCCTGTGTGTCCCCTGGGACTGAAACCTGGGTCTGGGTTTGGCTTGGGAAGACCTGGAAGGGGCTGGAAAGGACCAATTCTTAGAGGGACAGTGCCTACTATCTAGGAGGCTGAACTTGTAAGAAATCTTTAAGTTTGCATAGATTTAGCTTTATCTTCCATCTTTTTAAGAACTTCCTCAGCCTTGTTGCCAAACAGGCAGTCCTGATTTAAGGGAGCATCCAACAATTTAGCTTTAACATGATCAGGCAAAGATTGCTCCTTAAGCCAAGCATGCTTTTTGAGCACAGACCCAGTGACAACGGCCCTGCAAGAGGCCTCTAATGAATCAAACCTACATTGCAAAGTATGTTTTCCAACTTGTTCGGCAGAATGCAGTAAATCCTGTAATTCTTTATTTTCCACACAGTCAGGAATCAACATCATTTTCTGTTTAAGCAATCCAATAACATGTTGCTGACACTTTAACATATGAAACTGGCAGTTTAAAGCCCTAATGGCCAAGGTTGCAGAAGTGTAAACCTTCTTACCCCATCTATCCAGCACCCTGAAATCTCTATCAGAAGAGGTAGGATTTTTAGCAGTAGAATCCTTAATGCCCTTGGGCCCCTTTGAAATAGTCTCTGGATCCCCAACAGGACTTTTAAAAAGGAACGTGTGTGACTCAGGGACCCTGTAGCATTTGTCTGGCTTTCTGGGAGCAGGAAGCAAGGAATCAGGGGCCAAACTAGATTCTGAAAAAGTATCATCAACAATGTCTAGTACAGGAGGAAGAGCTAAAGGCCTATGCTGAGGTAGGAGTAAGAAATCCCTAAGCCTCTTTTTTGAATCAGAAAAATCCTGGCTTTCCCAGTGGAAATGCTCCCTTACAGTATGTAAGGTTTCCCCAAAGAAAAAAAATCCTCTTGAGGGAAAGCAGAGGGAATGGAGTCCTCTGCATCAGAATCCTCATAAGTAGATAAGGGCAAATCCAGATCATCAGAAGAATAAAAAAAAAAAAAACAGAATCCTGATCAGAAGATTCATAAACCTCTTCAGTCCTAGGCCTCTTAGAAAGGGGGGGGGGGTTGGCTACCCCTGACTAAAGTTACTAGATCTTCAGCCATTCTTATCATTTGTTTTTTAGGCATAGAGGCCTGAGCATGCGGCCTGGGCGTCGTTTTTTTAGGCATGGTTTGAGATTTAGGCCTAAGAGAAGAGGGAGGAATCAGTTTAATATGCAAGTCTGTAGGCCTGAATACACCCTCAAAAGCCGGTGCCTGCACAGCATCTTCGAACCCATCCAAGGTAGAGACATCTGCGGATTCCATAGTTGAAGCATCTTGCGGCATACCGGACTCAGAATGGGTCTCAGTAGAGGCCTGAGAATCAGAAGTAGCGGGTATCAGGGGCTGCGAATGGGTCTCAGTAGAGGCCTGAGAATCAGAAGTAGCAGGTATCAGGGGCTGCGAAAGCACCTGAGTACTGGCGAACTGGCGACTGGCTTAGAAGCATCGTTGGCAGTTTTGGACCTCGGCGGCCTGTCTCTGTCTTTATCTTTGCGTTTTTTCGGAATCACGGTAGTCAGATGGCTAACCGACGACATTTCTGGATAATTAAACCGAGAACCGAAATATATAGAGGCGAAAATGTACAGACAATGGATAGTGTGCTGATTAAATAAAGCACAAAACCGACAGCAAGGTACGTCGTGGTCAGGGCCTAGGCAAGGAATATAATATGAATGAAAATCTTTATGAGGTATTTGCTTTCCACAAGTAATGCAATTATTAACTGTTACTGACATCGGTAAAGAGCAAGAAAAAGTTTCCCCAACAGAGTACCTAGTTTTAGTTGAAGACTTCGGTTCTGAAACTCGAAAATGAAAATTTCAGAAGTCAGTCGACCGGCACTTGCGAACTGCTTCTGCTTCAGGCACCGCACAGCAAGAAAGACTGATGTAATGGCATCGGCTGCATGTTTTCTACCCCTGACGTCATGGAAGAAGGGACAGCAACCGACGCAGGACCCAAGACTTGTTAATCAGGCCGACTGAGGTCTACCTGCAAGCAGATAACCCAAATGTAATGACTGCAACAGTGAAACATGAAGAACATCAGTGCTTTGAGTCAATCCATGCAAGACATTATTTACACCTTGCATCTTTTTAGTAAGGTATATCTGTGTTGCATGTGTTTGGACAGATTACATGCCAAAGGGGATATTACACTCAATGACCGGTCTAATAAGAGTTGTAAAGAGGAGGATAACCACATACCTAAACCTATTCACAATCCCTTTGTTTATAAGCTGTGCAATACAGAAGGACTTTCTTATAATAATGGACGCATTGTTTGAAAGTTAGGTTACAATCCACATAAGTTCCATAATCCGAAACAACTTGGTCCACACTTAGGGCCGTATTGTCAACGTGGTAGTTCACCAAAGCAGATGGCTTCCCAGTGGACACAATAATCCATTTTTTGGCATTTACTTTTAGTCCACGATTCTGGCAGTAGTTATTTGGGGCAAACCTTCCTGCAGGATGGCCAAGTAATTTGGGGATTCAATGACTGCTTCTAGCTTGCAGTCATCTGCAAACTTAGTCTGCTAGTGCCCTTTGATATTTGCTTTTACTTCACTGAAGAAGTTGCCAAACAGGAGAGGTCCTAGCACAGAACCCTGGGGACTTCACTGGTGAATGGTCTCTTCATGGAGGCAACTTGACCTCTTTTGACTTCTTGTGACTTATCTGTCACCCAGGCTTTTCTACCATGTCTGAGTGGAGGAGTGTCAAAAGCTTTGACTAAGTCGAGGTATGCAGTGTGCACCGTTTTACCTTCATCCGTTGCTTTGGTGATGACTTCAGAAAAGTCCATCAGGCTGAGTAAACATGACCTCTCCTTGAGGAATTCAAAGTGAAGCAGAATCCTCCAAATCACAGGACAACAAAATGGAATTTTAGTCTACTTTTTGCCCTTATGTTGCCAGCGTCTTAGCTTTGGTATCTTCAGACAGAATAGAAACTACCTTATGCTCACAGATAAACACATACTTAACACAAATAATTCTGTTTGTGAGAGGTGCAACTATTTAATAAATCTGGAGGCTTCCTTCTCAACAAAGATCATGGTCTGTAAGCAACACACACCTCCACAACAGTTCAAACAAAATCACAACAAAATATCTTTCACTGAGGCTGTGACAAAATCTTTACAACCCCCCCCCCCCCAAAAAAAAAAACTAGGAGGTTCTGAAGTAGGTCTCAGCAAAAAATCAAACACCTCATCTCCATGCATGCCTACAGTAATAAGCCACCAAGAGTCCATTATTCAAAACTACTACATTAACAAAACATACTTCTGATAGGTTAATTAGGCATACAGATTCTCCACTAACAAGACGGGAAAAAGACAGGGTTATGGTGAGCTATCTTTTGAGTGCAAGAACCTCTGAGTCACGAGGGCTCTAAAGACACTTTCACTTAAATACTGATACAAAATGGTCGTGAGACGTGTGTCCATGTGGGAGTGAATGACTTGCGATACAAAATCCTTAGATAGACACATAGAAGCATGCAAGTGACAAATGCAGGCAAGGCACTGGTCTCGAGTAGAATCGTTTCTCAAAAAGTAAGGTATAAAGAAAAGATTATTGGCTTCAACAACTGGGAGATCAGCTGGTAGTATTCCAAGGGGATCCATTATATGTCAGCATGGGATAAGTTGATAAACAGTTCAGCTTGCTACTCAAAGGACAGCCTGCACCCCTCGTTCCAAGGCTTCCACATACTGGCTAAAGCCTTTGCTGCCTCTCATAATGCCTTTTTAGTAAGAGTCCAGCTAATGGATATTCCAACCTCACAAATATATCAAACCTGAAATTGGATCACATTAAGGTGGCTCTTCTCAAGTCTCAACAGAAAAATTAATTGATCTTGAGGCTCTCTTGCACTTGGAATGCATCTAAATATATGTAATTACGGAGAATTAATGTAAATGTAAAGAAGGCACTCCCTTCCTGGGTTTTGAATCTAGCATGTCTTCAGGCCTGATGGCAACTGTGGTGTTATCTCCACATTTATTAAGGACTTTGTCAACTTGACTCAAATTCCCGGAGACTTACAAATTCCCAGAGACTTGCAACAAAATTCTAGATCAACAGGACAAATTATCCATTTATAGCCTATTAAAATATATGGTCCATGCCCCTTGATAAGCAGATTCATAAATGTATTCAGGGAACACCCTATTAACAAGAATTCCACTACAGTGAAAGACAGTAACTAGTCTTAATTAAATAGCAGTTCATATACCTCCAGACTTAATAAGAAACTCACTGGAGAAGATAGTTAAAACACAAACCCACAACAGGGTATAACGTTCTTGATCTAGTTCCTAAGAATACAGCCACTACATGTACTATACCCCAGATATCTCCTTCCCCAGTTAAATCTAGCCATAAACATTCACTGTCAAATTCCAAATAGCCCTTACAGCAATAATCTCTAAATTACAGGAGTTAAAGTGTACCAACCTCTTCCAGTTATATGCCGAGGTTTCCAAATTTACTTATGGTAGCAACAGGTCTCGATGTTGACACATAAGTTAGCTTCATGAAGGAGTTCCACAGCCCTGAATAAAGCAGCCATACCTCCAAGCTCATAAAATTATAGATCCATAAGCCTGAACTGACTCATCTGTAAAGCCATGGAAGGTATTACAACTGACCTTATAAACTGTGGTATCAAAAATATCATTAGCCTTGACCCTCAGCTGCCTAGTTTTGTAAAGAGAACATCCTACCTAATGAAAATGGTTAACTTCTTTGACAGGGTTGCACAGACGATCAACAGTGGTTATGCTGTTTACATGCTGTATCTTGACCCGGCCAAGTCATTCATCATTCACCACATGCAGATATTGTAAATAAGCTAAATGCTTTAAATTAGATTCCTATGTGGTAAGATGGGTAGCAAACTCACTAAAGGACAGAGCCCACACAGTTTGAGTGACAAGCATCTAATCAAAAAATATGAAGGTAACTAATGGTGTCCCCCAGGGCTTAGTGTTGGGACCACATCTGTTTGACATGTACTTTTGTGATGTTCACACTAGGAAACAGGACCTCTAGCTAAACAAGTCTTCAGATGACTGAAAACTGGGAATTACTGCAATGTCCCCTCTCTCTAGCATCCAAACCCTTCAACAGGAACTCAAACTTGTAAATAATGGTGTACTGAAAAAGGGCTCAAATTAAATGCAAAAAAAGTACACTACTGTCACATTTGATACACAATCCATAGCCCAAGCTTACAGTACAGACAATATCTCACTAAAAAATTGAAAATAAAAGATAGCAAAAGAGCAAGCACTTGATCTGGGAGTCTTGAATATGCATGTAATTGATCAACAGCAGTAAAGTGAGAGAGCAGTTGCAGCAGCAAACACAATGCTGTGATATATCTTCAAGGGACAGATTCCAGAAAGAAACGGGCAATATTTCCACTCTACAGGACAGTACAGCTGTGTAAGATCTTACCATAGCAGTAGATGTCCTATGTATCACTGCTGCAGTATTGTTTACTCTTGGGATACCCTGCAGAGAACAACTAAATATCCGGCCAGCATGCTAAAGCCTTTATACCTTCCAGGCATCGTATGTCAAAACATATATTCTATGTGCAAAACACAAGGTATACACGTGACTTGTGGACACATTTCTCAGAACTGAAGTGCCCCAGAAGAACCGGAGCAACCTCAGAGAAAGTCAATAACATGTACATCCAGGAAAGGAAGGAGAAAAAAAGCATGTAAAGAAAGACCCTCGGCCAGAAACAGCACAACAGAAAGTAACAGGAGGTAGTAGAGAGGGACAGAACACTGCAAAAGTGAGAAGTACGACATCTGTTGTTATACCATACTACCTTCAATTAAAAATCAATTATGCAATTAACCTATAAAATTATGCAATTACTACACCAACACATACAAAATAAAAATATGATATATAACGAGCATAATATATGTTTAAAAACTTGTTTTCCATTATAGAGCACAGAAGCTGCCAAAAAACAGGTTTAAATAAAACCATCAATATAAAGTGGTTCTTAAGGGATAGGAGGTTGAAGTTATTTAAATAAATAAATCAATATGTTTTTAAACATATATTATGCTAGTTATATATCATATTTTTTATTTTACATGTGTTGGTATATTAATTACATCATTTTATTGGTTAATTACATAATTGATTTTTTAATTGAAGGTAGCATGGTATATAAAGGTGCGTGTGAAACTGTAAATTATGTTCTGAAGAACTCTGGAGATGAAAGCATGGAAATAAAGTCTGTACACTAATCCTGTGGTCTTAGTGCCTGTTTTCATTCAGCCTTTACTGTGCCATCAGATCCAATACCTTATTTTGGTTTGTTTTGTGTGGTATTGGGTGGATTTTTTGGTTTAACATCTGTTGTTATGGTAAGATCTTACTTTATCCTTCCTTTTCACTGTTGCAGTGTTCTTTACCCTTGGGAGGGTACAAAAGCTACTGGAAAGTATGGGAGGAAGATGGCAGAGAAGAGCCCTCCACAAACCAATGAAGGGTGGCCCTGGCAAGACCTGCCCTGGCCCTGGAAATGACATATTGTAATGTTGGTTAAAGTGTGAAAAGAAGACCAAGTAGCAAACTCCATGATGGATCTAGCATCTAGACCCTTGGAAAAAGCACCAGAAGAGGCTACTGCCCTGGTAGAATGAGCATAAACAGAAGAGGGAAAACTGCTTGCCATGAAAAGAATAGCAAAAAAAAAATGGCCTAAAAAATTCAGGAGGAGATGGTTTGCTTACACATAGCCAAACCCAACTTCCTGGCATAAAAAGACACAAAACATTTCTCAGATTTCCTGAAAATCTTTGTCTTGTCCAGGTAATATCCTAACTGTCTATGTAACTCCAAAGTGTGAAGAACCCTTTCTCTAGTATTCTGTGGAGAAGGGAAGAAAGATGGAAGATGAATGGACTGATTCAATGACAAATTATTAACCACCTTGAGCATAAAAGACAGACTGGTATGAAGAGACACTGTCCTCAAAAACAGAAAAGGAGAAACTGCCATGACAGCTTGCAGTTCATTGACCCTCTTGGCAGAAGTAAAAGCCACCAACAATACAGTCTTCCAAGCACAATGTTGTGGGGAAGAAGAAACAGCAGGCTCAAAAGGGGACTGAGTCAATTTCTCAAAAAAAAAATTAAGGCCCTAAAAGGAGGTATAGGCTTTCTTGTAGGCCGGATATGAAGGACACCTTTTAAAAAATGTTTTGAGTGCAAAACTAGAAGGTAATGTGGATTCAGAGGCAGACAAGCTGAAATGGCTAATAAATGCACTTTAACAGATGAATATGCTAAACCACAACTGAGCAACTTACACAAGTAAGAAAGGCCAGCAGGAATTGCCACTGAAAAAGAGTGCAGGTCATGCTTAAGACACCTAGTAGAACAGCTCTTCCATTTAGTCACATACGTTTTTCAAGCAGTAGGTTTTCTGGCCTCCTGCCAAACCAGAAGCATGTCCTCAGAAAACTGGTGCCTGAAAGGAATCAAAACCCTGTCACCCAAAGTGTCAACTGATGAGTGGACAAGTGAGGTTGAATGAGTGATCCTTGTATTGTGTGAGATCCAGACTGTGAGGTAACTTGTGAGGACTGCCCCTGGTCAGATGAAATAGAAGGGGGAAAGTACAGTTGTGTACCTACCATAAATGTAGATGTTCGAGTGTACTCACTGTTGCAGTCATTACACTTGGGTTATCCTGCTGGCAAGCTACCCGCAGTCGGCCAGAATTCCAAAGTCTAGGTCCAGCGTCGGTTGCTGTCGCTTCTTCCCTGATGTCAGTGTGCCAGGGGTATAAAAGATGCAGCCGACGCCATTTTATTCAGTTTTTCTTGTCCCAGATGTCAGGTGCCCCCAAATAGATAGGCTGTAAAAAATGTTGCCAAAAAGCATGCATGTACTAAAATAAAGATTTCCTTCATCTACAAGCAAATACACCACATAGGTTGTATAGAATAGAGAAGTAGAGAAAAGTCCCAGCAAAGAAAAGGGGGATGGTGGGTGGGTAACTTGGACTGCAACAGTGAATGCACTCGAACATCTACATTTATGGTAGGTACACAACTGTACTATGTTCGTGTTTCACTGTTGCAGTCATTACACTTGGGTTGAATCCCAAAGCTGAGGTTGGGTGGCTGGGCCTAAATAGGATTAGGAGAGGCTACCAGGCCCTGCAGAACTGCAGTGGCAAAGCCTGCTCTGGATTTAGAGTAGAGTGGTAAGTGGTAGTGCTTGGTGAAAGTGTGCACTGAACTCCAGGTTGCAGCCTCTAAAATGTCTTTGGTTGGTACTCCTCTGAGGAAGTGAAGTGGTTGCTGCTCTGGTAGAATGTGACCTAATGCCCTTAGGCACCGATTTGCCATGTTGTGAATAGCAAAAGCGAATGCAGTGTCCTATCCATTTTGAAATAGTCTGCTTTGAGATAGGCTTCCCTTGTGATCCTGCAGCATAAGCAACAAACAGTTGCTCAGTTTTTCTGAAAGCTTTTTTTGTCCAAGTAGAATCATAGCTGTCTGTGTATGTCCAAAGCATGCAGAAGTCTCTCTCCCCTTTATTCTGGGGATTTGGATAGAATGTTGGCAAATGAATGGTTTGGTTAAGAGCCACACTGGATACTACCTTTGGCATGAATGTTGGGTTTGTCCTTAGAGAGACCCTGTCCTGATGAAAAATAATGAAAGGTTCCACTGCCATTAATGCCTGTAACTCTGAGACTCTTCTTGCTGAAGTTATTGCTAGGAACCGAGCAGTTTTCCATGATAAGAATTTTATATCAGCTGTATTGGCTGGCTCAAAAGGAGGCAGTGTGAGTTTTTCCAAGACAAAATTGAGGTCCCAAGTAGGTATTGGTGCCGAGAGAAAATAGGAGGTTCTGTATTGTAATGAGCTGAAATGGCAGAGGCATGGATCTTAATTGATGAGAAGGATAGGCCTTTGTCCAGCATCTCAGTTAGGTATTGTAAAATCTGAGGTATATTTGGAACAAGTGGTTCGAGTCCTTGTGCCTGGTTCCAAGCACAGAATCTCCTCCATTTTTCTGCATAAGATTTCCTAGTGTTGGGCCTCCTGGCTTCTAAAATGACATCCATAACAGCTTTAGAGAGAGGTGTGGTCTGAGTGGCTATATTATCTGCCATGTAGCCAGATTTAAGGTTCTGAGTTGACTGTGTAGAATCTGTTTCTTTTGTTGAGTGAGAAGATGAGGAATTTGAGGTAAAGGCCAGGCTGGGCCTTTCAACAAGCTCTTTAGGACTGCGTACCAGTGCTGGCGTGGCCAGTCTGGGGCAATCAGGATCATTTTTGGCCTCTCTTGTCTGACTTTTAGGAGCACCCTGGGAAGAAGAGGCAGTGGAGGAAAGGCATAAACTGTCAGTGTTTTCCAGCTGAATGATAGAGCATCCACTTTCCATGCTTGTGAGTGATACGTTCTTGTGCAGAATCTCTGTAGTTGGCAGTTGTGAGGGGAGGCAAAAAGATCTAGGTCTGGGCGTCCCCATTTCCTTGTTATCATGCTGAAGACCTGTGGATTTAGTTTCCATTCGTGAGGATCCATGAGATTTCTGCTTAGTTCATCTGCCAGTGTATTTTTCATTCCTGGCAGGAATTGTGCCTGCAGATGTACTTGATAGGTCAGTGCTGTGTTCCACAAAGTCATGGCTTGTCTGCAGAGGGGGTAGGAATGTGTGCCCCCTTGCTTGTTTATGTACCACATAACTGTGGTATTGTCCCGTTTTTAGTAATAGTTGTCCTTGATGTAGTAGATCCTTGAAGGCTGTCAGGGCATTCTGTACAGCTAGCATCTCTTTTTGATTGATGTGAAGATGCATTTGCTCCTTGGGCCACGTGCCCTGAATACATTTTCCTGCCATGTGTGCCCCCCAGGCATAATCCGATGCATCTGTTGTTATTGTCTGCCTGGCTATGGGTAAGGTGAAAGGCTGTCCCTTGTTGTGGTGACAGGCCAGTGCCCACCATCGAAACTCCTGTTGCAGGCAGGGAATTAGAGTTATTAGTGTTTCCAGGCTGTGGCAATGTTGAGTCCAAACACTTTTTAGATACCATTGTAGTTTCCTCATATGCAGTCTTGCATATGGAATTAGTAGAATGCAGGATGCCATGAAGCCCAGGGCCTGCAGAATTTTTCTTGCAGGGAGATGGGTCTTTGTTGCCATCATTTGAAAGTAATGAGTCAGCTGCCTTTGCTTATCTGGCGTGAGATAAGCCATCTGGGCAGTTGTATTTAAGCTTGCATCCAGGAATATTATCTCTTGAGAGGGCACTAGTTTTGATTTCTTTTCATTTACTGTGTACCCTAGGCAAATTAGTAATCTTTTTACAAACGCCAGATGCTTTAGTAGAATGTCCTTGCACTCTGCTTGAATGAGGCAGTCGTCCAAGTAGGGGTATATTTGAATTCCTTTTTATCTGCAAAATGCAATTACTGGTGCCAGGCATTTTGTGAAGATCCTGGGCGCAGTAGATAAGCCAAAGGGCAGTGCAGAGAATCGGTAATGCACTGAGCCAGCTATGAATCTGAGGTATCTTCTGCAAGATTGTCTGATTGGGACATGCAGGTATGCCTCCTTGAGGTCCAAAGTAACTAGCCAAGCCTCCTTGCCCAGCATGGGTAGAAGGTGCTGCAGTGTTAACATTTTGAATTTTGGAACATCCAGGAAAGTATTTAGGATTGACAGGTCCAGTATTGGTCTCCAGGCTTTTTCCTTTCTGGGTACCAGGAAAAGTCTTGAGTAAAATCCTTGTCCCTGTTCTTGCTGTGGTACTCTCTGAATAGCTTTCATGTCCATGAGAGCAGTAATTTGTTTTTGTGCCTCTGCCCACTGGTTTTGTGGCAGGTCCGACATACCTTTTGATTTTGGAAGGGTGTGAAAGTGGAACCTGTAACCCTGAGAAACAATATTCAGTACCCATTTGTCCTGGGTGATCATGTGCCAATTTGTGAGAAAAGTGCTAGCTTTCCCCCTAAGGGTGCTGACAAAAGGTAAGTGCTGGGCATTTGTAGAGGAAAGTCATTGAGACTGTTTCCTAAAAGGTTGTGATTTGTCTTCTCCTCCTTTGAGGGCTTAAGCACCCAATTGTTTAGGTCTGTAGGAGCCTTGGGGCTGAGATCTGCCTCTTGGGCATCTGTATCTGCCTCTTTGTGGCCTGTCTGACACTAGAAAGTACCAATTTTTTGAAGGCCAGTTTCTGCTAAACTATGTGGTTGAACCTGCAAGAAATCCTTTACTGTCTGTATTGATCTTGCTTTATCCTCCATTTGCTTTTACACCTCTTCTGCCTTAACACCAAACAAAGTATCATGTTGTAGTGGAGCATCCAAAAGTTTTACTTTAACATGTTCAGGTAAACTTTGTTCTTTCAACCAAGCATGCCTTCGAATGACAGAGCCTGTAACTGCGGCTCTACAAGAAGCCTCTAATGAATCAAAACCACATTACAGAGTATGCTTTCCCACTTGTTCAGCTGCATGCATTAAATCCTACATTTCTTTATTGTCAGGACATTCTGAGTTTGTAAGCATTTTCTGTTTTAACAAAGACATGAGGTACTGTTGATATTCAAGCATGTGAAACTGGCAGTTTAAAGCCCTTACAGTTAAAGTAGCAGAAGTGTAAACTTTTTTCCCCCATCTATCCAGAGCTCTAGAATCCCTATCAGAGGGAACAGGATTTTTTGCAGTGGAAGCCTTAACCCCTTTGGGACCCTGAGAAATTGTTTATGGGTCAGCAGCAGGGTTTTTATAAAGAAATTTATGAGAGTCTGGGACCCTGTAGTACCTGTCTGGCTTGACTGGTGCAGGGGGTAAAGAATCAGGAGACAGACTGGATTCAGAGAAAACATCATCAACTATATCAAGCACAGGGGGGATAGCCAGGGGTCTGTGCTGAGGCAATAAAATAAAATCTCTGAGCCTTTTCTTGGATTCTGAGTAATCCTGGCTTTCCCAATGGAAATGCTCCCTCATGGTGCGCAAGGTTTCCCCAAAAGAATAATCCTCAGGCGGAGAGGCTGAAGGTATATATTCTTCTGCATCAGAGTCCTCATAGGGAGGGAGAGAATATCCCTGATCTGAGGAGGAATCAGAGGAAATAGAAACCTGGTCAGAGGAGTCATAATCAGTGTCTTGCCTAGGCCTTTTATCAGGAGGGGTTTGGGAACCCCTGATCAAAGTAATTAGGTTCTCGGCCATTTTAAGCATCTGTTTCTTTGGCATAGATGACTGTCCAGGAGAATGCTGTACTTGTTTCCTTGTCTTTAATGGTGTTTTTGACTTTGCCTTGGCTTCTGTAGTGGACTTAATAGTAAGCTGTGAAGGTCTGAAAACACCCTCAGAAGCCGATGCCTGCTCAGCGGCTCAGGACCCATCTGAGGGAATAGTTTCTGCAGGCCCAATACCTTGAGTTTCCAGAGGCCCAGGTGCCTCCACGTGGGATTCGGATACGGCCTGTGGCTATGAGGTAGCGGGTGTCAGGGGCTGCGAAAGCACCTCACTGAGAACCTGTGACTGGCCTAGAAGAGGCTTCGTCGTCTGTTTTGGACCTCGGATGCCTGTCCTTTTTCCTTGTCTTTGCGTTTATGAATTCCGGTCGTCGGTTGTTCCGACGGCATTATGTAATTAAACCTTCAGCCAAAGTAATGTAAAGCAAATTCAAACCGACGCTTAATAGTGCGTTTGTTGAATCTAGTACAAAACTGACAACTAGTGACGTCGTGGTCAGGGCCTAGGCAAGGAATACAGTAAGAATGAAAATCCTTATGAGGTATTTGCTTCCCACAAGAAATACAATTGTTAACTTTTACTGACATTGGTCTGGAGCAAGAAAAAGTTTCCCTAACGGGGTACTTAGCTTTATTGAAGACTTTGGTTCTGAAATTCGATTTCGAAAATCTCAGGAGTCGGCTGACCGGTACTTGCGAACTGCTTTTGCTTCGGGCACCGCGCGGCAAGAAAGACTAAAGAAAATGGCATCGGCTGCATCTTTTATAACCCTGTCGCACTGACGTCAGGGAAGAGGCGACAGCAACCAACGCCGGACCTAGACTTTGGAATTCTGGCAGACTGCGGGTAGCCTGCCAGCAGGATAACCCAAGTGTAATGGCTGCAACAGTGAAACACAATGAACATCCAATGTTGTCTGGGCCAAAAGAGAGTCACCAGCAACATTCTGGGAGTTCCCACGTAATCTTGTGGAGGACCTTCTCCCTCTTTGTAGAGGAAAAGGGGGATAGGCATACAGAAACATCCCTTTCCAAGAAAAAGATATGGTGTCCATTTTCCAAGCCAGAGGACTTGGCACTCTGGAAAAGAACTGAAGAAGTTGTCTGTTCAGAAGGAAGGCAAAAAGATCTACCTGAAGAGTACCCCACCAATGTACAATATTCAGAAACACTTCCCTGTAAAGTACCCATTTGTGAGGATTTGCACTGAATCTGCTCAAAGAGTTTGCCACCAGACTGTGTTCTGAAGGCATGTAAACCACTTGAAGAACTAAGTGATGGCGGGCAGCAGAATCCCAAGCCTGAAGAGTCAACCTGCAAAAAAGACCAGATTTTGTGCACCCTTGCTTGTTCCTGTACCTTATAACTGTGGCACTGTCTGTAAAAAAAAAAAAAAAAAAAAAAAAAAAAACAAACACCTTTAGAGGACCTGGAACCCAAAGGGAGTAAAAAGCCTGGACAGCTAGAAGTAGAGCCCTCATCTGATGTGGTCTGTCAGCTGTTGGAGAGGACCAAAGAACCTGGACTTTTAGGTTGCCAGAGGAGGTTTCCCAAATGTGATCGGAAGCATCTGTGTATAGCTCCAGGGTAGGGATAGGAATTTGAAAGGGCAGGCCAGGAATCCGGGCTCAAGCTTGAGACACAGTAAGAGAGGGACAAAATACTCCAGAGGGTGGCGGTGCTGGAGCCAAATAGTCTTGAGATGCCACTGAAATTTCATGTGGAGTTTGGCAAAGGGAACAATGGGAATGGCGGATGATATGTACCACAGAGCTCACAGAAATTCACCTACAGGAAGGACTGTAAGAGGAAGAAAGTACAGTTTTGTACCTACCATAAATGTAGATGTCCGATAGGAATGCATCTGCAGTCCTTACAAATGGGTTGTCCTGTCATCAGGCAGCCCTTCGGTCGGCCGGATTCCAAAGTCTGGGTCTGGCCTCGGCTGGTGTCGCACTTCACCCGACGTCATAGCTGCAGTTATTCGGGTATAAAGGCATCAGCCAATGCCATTTTCCTCAGTGTTTCTTGCCCCAGATGCCAGGTGCCCTCTAGGAAGGCTAAATTTGGATACATGCAAATGATTCCAAATAGTAGAGAGCAAACAAAAAATAAGCATGTATGTACATATATACAAACAAATACACCATAATAGATTCCCCCAGCTAGCTACAAGATGGGCAAATACCCTAGGAGTACCACAGAGGGGAAGGAGGGTGGGTAATCCTGACTGCAGATGCATTCCTATCGGACATCTACATTTATGGTAGGTACAAAACTGTACTATGTCCTTCAAGGATGCATCTGCAGTCCTTACAAATGGGTAGAATACCATAGCCAAACTGGGGGAGGAGGAGAAATGAAATTATGGTGTAGTTAAGATCCCTTGCAAAACAGCAGTGGCAAAACCTGCTCGGGATCTAGAGTATAAAGGTAAATTATAATGCTTGGCAAATGTATGCACGGAGCTCCAAGTAGCAGCCTCTAAAATGTCTTTGGTAGCCACTCCTCGTAGAAAAGCTGTGGTAGTGGCTGTAGCCCTTGTAGAGTGAGGCCTGATGTTCTCTGGAGTTTTCTTCCCATGGTAGGAGTAACAAAATCTAATGCAATTTCCTATCCACTTAGAGATTGTCTGTTTTGAAATTGCTTTTCCTTCCATTCCTGTTGCATATGCTACCAGTAGCTGGTCTGTTTTTCTATTGCCCTTGGTCCTGTCCAGGTAGTAGCGTAATTGTCTATGCACATCCAAGGTATGCAACAGTCTTTCTCCCCTGTTCTGTGGGTTGGGGAAGAATGTAGGTAGGTGGATAGCCTGATTCAAAGATACTCTGGAGACCACCTTAGGCATAAAAGTAGGATTTGTTCTCATGGACACTATCTTGATGGAAGATCAGGAAGGGCTGTACTGCCATTAATGCCTGTAGCTCAGATACCCTTCTTGCTGAAGTGATTGCCAGCAGGAAAGCAGTTTTCCATGATAAGTATTGTAATTCTGCTGTTGCTGCTGGTTCAAAGGAGGGAGTGTCAATTTTTCTAGCACAAAGTTCAAGTCCCATGCTGGCAATGGTGGCTTCCTAGGTGGTTTTACATTTTTAATTCCTCTCAGAAACTGCCTGAGCAGAGGATGTGAGAAGACTGGAGGATCCAAGTCGTATTCTGCTGAAATAGCTGATGCATGAATCTTAATGGAAGAATAGGACAGGCCTTTGTGGAAGAGCTCTGCCAAGTATTCCAGGATGTTGGCTATGTTTACCAGTGACACATTTTCTCCTTTTGCAGTACTCCAAATGAAATATCTTTTCCATTTTGCTGAATAATTTTTTCCTTGTTGAGGGTCTGCGAGCCTCCAAGATAATGTCTTTAACCCTTTGGGATAAATTTGGGTTATTTGTTCTTGTGCAATGTTCCAGGCAGTCAGCTGCAGTGTTTTCAGGTTTGGATGCAGGGTGTTGTAGTTGTTCTGTGTTAACAGCAAGGGAACAAGGGGTAGGGGCCATATTTGTTCCCGAGACATGCTCCTCAGTAATGGGTACCAATGTTGTCTTGGCCAGTCTGGAGCTATCAGAATGATTCTTGGACGGTCCTCTTTGATCTTCAATAGCACCTTGTGCATCAAAGGAAGTGGTGGGAATGCATATGCTGTCAGGTTTTTCCAACTGAAAGATAGGGAGTCCACCTTCCAAGCAAGTGGGTGGTACGTCCTTGTGCAGAATTTCTTTAGTTGATGATTGTGTGGGGATGCAAATAAGTCTATTTGTGGGAGTCCCCATTTTCTTGAAGCATCCATTCGTGGGCATCCGTGGTAGTTCTGTTTAGTATGTCTGCTAGAATGTTTTCTTTTCCTGGTACAAAAATTGCTTGTAACTGAATGTTGTAACTCAGGGCCACATTCCAGAGGTCCATTGCCATCCGGCATAGAGGGTACGAATGTGTGCCTCCCTGTTTGTTGATGTACCACATAACTGTGGTGTTGTCTGTCCTTATCAACAGTTGACCTTGTCGAAGAAATGGCCTGAATGTCTGAATTGCCAGTTTTACTGCCAGCATTTCCTTTTGATTTATGTTTAGGTGCAGCTGGTCTTGAGTCCATAAACCTTGTATGCACTTGTCCAGCATGTGGGCCCCCCAACCGAGGTCTGAGGCATCCGTTGTGATGGTTTGGCTTGGTTGAGTGTTGTGGAAGGGCAATCCTTTGTTTGATTGACAGGCCTGAGCCCACCATTGGAATTCTTGCTTCAGGCATGGAATTATTGGAATTTGGGTTTCTAGGCTGTGCTTGTGCTGAGACCATAAATTCCTTAGGTACCACTGTAACTTTCTCATATGCAGTCTGGCATGTGGAACCAATATTATGCAGGATGCCATGAAACCCAAGGCTTGCAGGACTTTTCTTGCTGTTAGATGGTTCTGCTTTGTTAATGCCAAGAAGTAGAGAGGGAGTTGCTCCTGTTTTTCTACTGTTAGGAATGCCATTTGTTTCGATGTGTCCAGCTCTGCACCCAAAAAGGTTATCCTTTGGGATGGTATCAGCCTTGACTTTTTTATATTGACTGTGTATCCCAGAGCTTGTAGTAGGTAAATGACCCTTTTCAAGTCTTCTGCTAGCTTGTTTTTGTTGTCCGCTTGTATCAGGCAGTCGTCCAGGTAAGGGTAGATTTGGATTCCCCTGAAGCCTGCAATGAGCAATTACTGATGCCAGGCATTTCGTGAACACTCTGGGCGCAGTAGATAAGCCAAAGGGCAATGCTGAGAATTGATAATGCTCTGATCCAGCAAGAAATCTGAGGTATCTTCTGCAATTTGGTCGTATGGGGACGTGCAGGTATGCCTCCTTGAGATCTAGAGTTACCAGCCAAGACTCCTTGCCCAGCATGGGAAGAAGCTGCTGTAGGGTCAGCATTTTGAATTTTGGAACAATGAGAATGTGTTTAAAGCGGACAGGTCGAGAATAGGTCTCCATTTGTTTTCTTTTCTTGGTACCAGGAAGAGTCTGGAGTAAAATCCCTGTCCTTGCTCCATAGATGGTACCTTTTCCACAGCTCTCATCCTTAATAATTGAGTTATTTGTTTTAGAGCTTCTGCCTTTTGATTTGGAGGTAGGTTTGGCATTCCTCTCTTCCCTGGTAGAGTATGGAAGTGAAACCTGTAACCTTGGTCTATTGTCTGCAAAATCCACTTGTCTCTTGTGATGTAATGCCAGTTTACTGAAAATAAAGCTAGCTTCCCGCCCAAGGGTGCTTCTAGTTGTTCCCTGGTAGGCGGTGCTAGAGCCAAGTCACTGTGATTGTCCTGTAGTAGTGGTGGTGGCTGTGTCTGTGGCTGCACCTCGCTGGTTGTTACCCTGCCACTGGCGTCCCCTGTAGGCACCCCTGGATTGACTTCTGCCTCTTGAACGCCTATTCCTGCCTCTCTGAGCTCTGGAAGAGTCTGGAAAGGACCAATTCTTGGAGGGCCAATTCCTACTAAACCTTGGAGGTTGGACCTGTAAGAAATCTTTCACTGTTTGGACAGATTTTGCCTTCTCTTCCATCTTCTTCAGCACCTGTTGTGCAGGCGAGCCAAACAAATTGATCTTGTCCATGGGAGCATCTAGTAGTTTTGATTTAACATGGTCTGGTAAGGCCTGCTCTTTTAACCATGCATGCCTTCTGATAACTGTGCCAGTCATGGCTGATCTAAAGGAAGCTTCCAGTGCATCATAGCCGCATTTTAAGGAATGGTTACTGACTTGCTGAATGTTATGTACCATTTCCTGAACAGATTTTTTGTCTAATGGTTCATCCGAGGACTGCTTTTTGGTTAACTGGTCTAGCATAAATTCTTGATACTGGATCTTGTGGAATTGACAGTTCAAGGCCCTAGCTGAAAGAGTAGCAGAAGTGTAAACTTTTTTACCCCATCTCTCTAAGGACCTGGATTCCCTCTCAGAGGGGAGGTTTTTTTTGGCAGAGGTAGCTGCTACAGCCTTAGGACCCTGGGAGATAGTCTCGGGATCTGCAAAAGGAGCCTTATACAAATGGTAATGCGTGTCCGGGACCCTGTAGTACCTATCGGGCTTAGCAGGGGCCGGAGGTAGTGAATCAGGAGCAGTACAAGCATCATTAAATGCATCATCTACAACAGAGAGAACTGGAGGTATGGCTAAAGGCCTATGTTGTGGTAAATGCAGAAAAGTTCTAAGCCTTTTTCTAGAGTCGGAAAAAACCTGGCCCTGCCACTGAAATTGTTCCCTCATAGCATGCAAGGTTTCCCCAAAGGAAAATTCCTCAGGCGGAGAGGCAGAAGGAATGGACTCTTCAGCATCAGAGTCTTCATAAGGGGAGAAAGAAGCCTCTGGAGGGTTTGTATTATCTGAATCATCAGAGGAATCATCTGTAGAAACTGGCTCAGGGGGCTCTGCTCTAGGCCTCTTGTCTGGAGGTGGGTGAGAGGCCCTGCCTGGGTGAGGTTGGGATCCCCGGATTAAAGAAATGAGATCCTCTGCTAGACTAAGCATTTGTGAACTAGAGCTAGGCCTGTGAGAGGGGGTCTTAGCAGGCACAGATTTAGTAGTTTTAGCTGCTTTGGCCCTGGCAAAGGCCTTAATGGACATGGATGCAGGTGGCCTAGCAGCTCCACGTGCAGGGGTAGAGATATCCAAGGGGATAGTGTCAGATAATTCCTGAGAAACTGCAAGAGCAGGAGGGATTTCAGAAGCCGATTCCATCAGGTTGGAAGAGGCCTCGGTAGGAGGTAAGTTTTCGGCTGAAGGAAGAACCGCTTGCTCGGTTTCAGCTGAAACAGAGACACTCGCGGTTGGCTTAACCGCGGTTTCGGCCGAAACCGCAGACCGCGAGTGTCGGTCCTTTTCCTTGCGCTTTTTAGATATTTGCGTAGTCGGAGGATCCGACGGCATAATGTAAGCAAAATCGGAGTCGAAAAACTCCTCAGCAAATTCCGACCAACGTCTAAGCGTCCGTCGGTTAAAAGAAGCACAGGCTAGACAAGCTGCTACGTCGTGGTCTGGGCCTAAACAAGGTAAGCAGTAAGAGTGGAAATCTTTATGAGGTATTTGTTTCCCACAAGTTAAACAGTTATTCACTTTTTCTGACATCGGCTGAGATAAGAAAGAGTCCCCAACGGGGTACTTAGCTTTTTAGAAGTCTTCGGTAGTAGTAGAAGTATTCGGTAGTAGTAATCTCTGGTTCTGACCGACCGGCACTTGCGAACAGCTTCTGCTTCGGGCGCCACGCGGCAAGAAAGACTGAGGAAAATGGCGTCGGCTGATGCCTTTATACCCGAATAACTGCAGCTATGACGTCGGG
The DNA here is from genome assembly GCF_019279795.1 of Protopterus annectens. Taxonomy (NCBI): domain Eukaryota; kingdom Metazoa; phylum Chordata; order Ceratodontiformes; family Protopteridae; genus Protopterus; species Protopterus annectens. Next base: position 708,062,616 of record NC_056728.1, read on the forward strand.
TGAAGTGCGACACCAGCCGAGGCCAGACCCAGACTTTGGAATCCGGCCGACCGAAGGGCTGCCTGACGACAGGACAACCCATTTGTAAGGACTGCAGATGCATCCTTGAAGGACATCAGACTAGAAATAAGCAATTCCTTTGCAGGAAGGACTAAGAGAGGAAGAACAGACTGGAAATAAGCAATCAAAGAGAGGACCTTCGGAGGCAGGAGAAAAGATAAAATTGGAATGATCTGAATCCTGCAACCAAAAAACACCTAGCCCTGACAGGAAGCCACAACACACACTTTTTGAGATTGAGGGTGAACCTTACACTGCACAGAAGAAGCAGTGTAAAGTGGATATTTTGAAGCAGGAGCTGTTGAAAAGGGGCTTACATTAAAAGGCAGTCTAAGAAAAGAAATACCTGAATTCCCTGAAGTCTGCAGAAGGCTAACACAGGGGCCAGACATTTGATAAAGATCCTTGGAGCTGTAAAAAAGACCAAAGGGGAGCTGATAATAAGAGGAAGAAACAGAGAAAAAATAAAAACTTCATGAAGAGACGGTGAATATTAACATGGAGGTAAGCGTCCTTCCAATCCAGAGATACCAGAAAGGCCTGAGGAAACAACAGAGAGAAAAGTGTCTGAAGAGACAACATCCTGAAAGAAGGGACCTTCAGAAAGGTGTTGAGAAAAGACAGATCTAAAATGGGCCTCCAAGACCCCTCCTCATAGGAACCAGAAACATTCTGGAACAAAAAGCTGTTCCCTGTTGAGACGAGAGGACAGGTTGGATAGTTACCTGTATCCCAAGATTTTACAGAACCAAAGGAAAATGAGAGAGATGGCAAGGAGGAGGATAAGGAAGGCTGGAGAATGGACAAAGGGACTTCTAAGCCATAAAATAACTGTTCTGGAAAATGGAGAGTACCCCAGCATCTGTGGTTACCTGCTGCCAAACAGGAAAAGAAAGCATCAGCCTGTGGGACAGAGGAATCTGTCCGGGGTTAGGGGAGGCTGGATGTCCGATAGAGGCAGATTTTATCAGGAAAAGAAGGGTCTTGGCCCCTAGAACTCTGAGTAGGCTTCTCTGGAAAATTCGCTCGGGAAACCTCTTGCTCCTACCAGGTTGTCTAGACTGCCTACGACAAAGGAAGGTTTAGGATGGATAATTGCTTCAGGTCTTACATAAAATTAGCCATATCCTGAAGGGTTTTAAACAATTCTGCAGAAGCAGTACCAAAAATATTCTGGATGTCTACGGGGGAATCTAAAGGTTTGGCCTTAATGTCTTTAGGTAAAGCATGAAGGCCAAAAATAGAGTGCATCTCCTCATGACAGAGACAGATGCAGATGTCCTAGAAGAGTCATCATCAGCAGCAGCATCACAGCTACATTTAATGGAATGGCACTCCACCTGAGAGGAAGATAGCAAAAGAGAAAGGGCAGAAGTCTTACTGTCCAAATCAGGCATATTGGTGATCCCCCCCCCAAGCTGGGAGAGGAACCAGTACATATCTACAGGAAGACAGCTCCATGTTGGCCTCCAACTGAGTCACAGCAGCGGTTAAGGACATTGGCACTGGATGATCTTCAGGTTCTTCATCCAATCCGATGGAAGATCAGTATATGCCTTTTTGGCTTCTTTCTTAAGTGGCAGGTGGATTTTGCCATGGTATCCTGAGCTAAAAGTTTCAGCCGCTGGCTTTATAAATAAATAGAAAGGGATAACAGATGACTCTGGAGTGACTTAAGAACAACACCTGACAAAACTCACACTGTGTACGGCTGCATGTGGCACTCAAACAAAAAAGGCACTTTTAGTGTCTACCTCTATGGGGAATCAGCCTCCCTCACTCACATTTTCCCTTCCTGGATAACATGAAAACAAACTATGAGGAGGAAAGAAGAAGGGAAGGAACCTCAGCAGGGCAAAAAGGCTCTGTAGACGAATCGACTCAGTGAATGGTACAATGACCAAATTCAGAGGTGCTTAGACTGGCAGCAAAGTAGTTCTGGGGATTAGGCATCCATATGTCACACATAGGTTCATAGGTAGGTACTAGGCTATTGGCCCTAGGGCATATATAAGCTTAACCAAAAAGGTACCTTGGCTTTCACCACCCAAGAAAATTATTTTCCTGTGCCCCTATTGAGCAGAGCCAGAGAAGTGAGGGTGAATTTCCTATTTCCCATCCAATCATCAAGACTTTTCTTGAAGAGTGCTAATGAGGAGCTTTGTTTGATATAGATAGGTAGTTTGTTCCAGAGTATGGGAAGCCTCTGGGACAGGAATCTATCCCTCCAGCATGTTCCATTTATTGTGGTGACAAGGTTTAGGTTCCTGGAGCATGTAGCTCGGAGGGATTGGGATTTCTTTAAGTGGAGCATGTCCAACATCTTTGGGTTTGACATAGCTTTGTATGTTAGGCAGAGATCACCTCGGAGTAGGCGATATGCTACAGAGTAAAGCTGGAGTTTTTTGAGACGGTCTGTGTAGGGCATCTATTTGAGGCCGGTAATCCTCTTTGTGAGGTATTTCTGCAGCCTTTCCAGTTGTTGTAGAGGTCTTGTGAGGTACATACCAAAAGGGGTGTTGTACTCTATAATGGCTCTAATGAGTGACGAGTAGAGGGGGGAACAATGACCTCTTTTTTCCTGAATGAGAATCCTTTTGTGATGAGGTGTGCCATGTAGAAGGATTTCCGGACTACTGTGGCGATGTGATTATCAAAGGAGAGACTACTGGCCACCTGTGTCCCAAGGTCTCTTATCAAACTTTCAGTGTTAAGTAGACTACCGCCTATGTGGTAGTTCATGGATACAGAGTTTTTACCAAAGGGGATGACAATGCACTTTTTGGCACTGAGCTTGAGGCCATGGCTTTGACACCAGGCATCTGTCTTAGTGAGGCCCTTTTGTAGGATGTCTGCATCGTTAGGAGTTTCGATTATGGTTCCTAGTTTGCAGTCATCTGCGAACCTGAAGACCTTCTGTGTTAGCCTGTACTTCAGAGAAGTAGATACCAAACCGGAGAGGACCCAGGACTGAACCCTGTGGTACTCCACTTGTCACTGGTCTGAAGTTGGATTTGGAGTCTGCTGCTTTCATAGTGTGGGTTCTGTCAGTGAGCCAGTTGGCAACCCATCTTGTGACATAGGGATTTATACCTAGTTTACTGAGTTTATCTATAATTCCAGAGTGGGGGATGGTGTTGAAAGACTTGGCGAGATCTAGATAGGCTGTGTGAACCACCTTACCTTTGTCTATGGCTTTGGTGACTGCTTCAAAGAAGTCCATCAGGTTTAGGAGACATGATCTGCCTTTTACAAACCTGAACTGGGTGGGGTCAGAGTTTGGAGATTAGTAATGTCTGTTTATAAGTTTCTTGATGATACATTTCATGGCTTTGCAGACTAGGCTCGTCAGGCTAATGGGGCGGTAGTTTCCGGGGTCCATCGTGGCTCCCCCTTTGTGGAGTGAGATAACCATTGCTATGCATCATTCAGTGGGCACAAAGCCTGAGGTGAGGCTATGATTGAACATGGTACTTAGGTGGGATGTCAGTTCATTCTGTAGTTCATGTAGAATGCAGCCTGAGATGTTGTCAGGTCCCATGGATGTTGTGTTCATGGCTTTGGCAAGTGTGATTTTTACCTGTGCAGTCGTCATTACAGGAACTTTGCATTCTTCCAGTACAGAGATGAGCCCTTTAGGGAGTGAGAGGGGGGTAAAGTTAGCACTGAACCTATCTGCCAGGATGTTGGCAATATCAGTTGGTTATGTATATTTAGTGCCATTGCGCTTGTAGCTCAGAACAGATCTGAGTGCTGCCATTGAGATTCTTGACATAGCTACAGAATGTTTTGTGGCAATTTTGTTTTCTTAACTAGCTTTGGATGACTTTATGATGGATCTCAGCTTCTTACTGAGGCTGACCAGGGAGTTCCTCCGATCATGGGATTTTACTCTTTTTTGCAACAGTTTCTTTCTACTGTTGTAGAATTTTTTTATGGCAGGGGACCACCAGATTGGCTTCCTTTTTTTTGGAGGATAGCATCTTGGTTCTGTTAGGGATAACACAATCCATGCACTCATGTAAGTGCTTATAGAGTGCATTTGTGTGGAATTCAGCAGTCGTACCTCTACTGTCAGTCTGCATGGGTGTTGTGAAGTTTGTCACTTCTGTCTTAAGAAGCGTGAAGTTGGCTTTGGAGAAATTTTTACGGTGGTTTCCATGATGGGGGTTGGGGGTGGGATGTGGATGTCTAGGGTGATTAGCTTGTGGAACACTGGTCACCCATGTTGGTAATGATCAGGTCTAGGATATTGCTGCCCCTGGTGAGGGTGTGGATAAGTTGATCCAAGGCATTGGAATTTATGAATTCTAGAAAACATTGAGCAAAACAGTTGGTACATGAGTAGTCTTCCCAGTTAATGGTGGGGTAGTTGAAATTGCCCATTATTAGGGTGTTGGGTTGTACCCTAATATTTTCCAGTGTATCAAGAAATGAGGAGTGGGAATCCTGGGGCATGGTGGGGGATCTGTAGCAAGCTACAATTTGGACTGCAGTCTTGCCCAGCGTTAGTTGCACTTGGATAATCTCGGATGCATTATGCTGAGCAACTAGCCTGGAGGTGTGGATATCCTTAATGAATATGGACACGCCACTGCCTTTAGTGTTTCAGTCCAGGTTAGGTAGCAGAGTTCCTTATGCACTGAACACAGGGCATACGTCTTGACATATAATGCCTAGAAAGTGTAAAGGTTTTCATATGCTAGCCAAATGTTTGTCTATCCTCGTCAGGATATCCCAAGGAGTAAGGAATACTGCAAAAGTGGCAAGGACGAACATCTTGGTCATTCCACACTGTGTGTGCATGCAGGTCTTGGGGCATCAGACTGCTGGAAGGAATCCAAAGAACAGTAGCCAGAAAAATCAGTGGGACAGCAGTAAAAGAATATCACCAGAGTAGCTAGAGCTCTTCTCTCATAACAGCATGTGATTGGGGGGGGTAGAGGGGAGACAATACATGACACTGGTGCACAAGATCATGCAGTGAAGATGTGAAGGAGTCATAACAAATAGAAAGGATAGAGAATGAAGGAGAAAGGAGGGAATGAATCTCTGGATATTTGAATGCATTTCTTCACGGACAAGATTGTGGTTAATGGAATGGAGAATTTGCTTATTTATTTAGATTGTTTGTTTGCTTGGATAGTGCAGTGATCATAATAGACCATTTACAGGTGCATCACATGTGGAAAAATTCAGAAAAAAAGAAAATAAAACAGAACGAATTCACACAGACGTGGAGTAATCACAGAAAGTACAGAATCCCATAGACAAATGAAACAATATGCAATTATTATTACAGAGTAGAAAAATAAATGTGGATTAATTTTAGTAGTAAATATGAGAGGGAAGCAGCAGGTGAGAACAGATTGTTGAAGTAGAAGTGATGCAGGTGAGAAAGGAGTCAGTTGGTGTGTCCAGTGGAAAAGCACGCAGTCAGATTTTTGTTTGACGTGTCTTTTGAGTTATACTCAAAAAACGGGGAAAGAGGAGACTTCTCTTAGGTGTAGGATTGCCAGAATTTGGGTGCAGGAATGGAGAAAGAAAGGTTGGTATATTGCAGTTGGGTTTGGTTTGGGGTGACTGGCATGAGGGAGTTATTTGGGAGAGGTTGTAGAGATTGGAGGTGGAGGTTTTATTATGGAGTCTGGCTGCAAGAGGTGGAAAGGCATCTGACTGAAGTAGTTTAAAAAGAAGATATCCTAGGATGGTGAAGTGTACTTGGAGGGGGGCAAATGGAAATAAATTAGCAGATTTTATTTTCAATGGACTGTTAAAAAAAAAAAAAAAAAAAAAAAAAAAAAAAAAAAACTCATCCACTTAAGTGGCTGTGGCAGTGATGTGGCTACCGTATTCAAGTTGAGCAAGGAGGACTCGGTTACCCATTGCAGCTCTAGCTAGTCTGGAAAGCAAGGGAAATATTTTATGGAATGGGTGGTGAAGAGTGAATTCAAAGAGGCATTCAAGAGTGCCAATAAAAAGGGTTAACGACGAAGGTAGAAGAGATTTTTATTTTATTTTTATTTTACATTTGTTAACCGAGGAGGAGATGTCGAACGGTAAGGCACATAAAAGGCTGAAGAGGCTTATGGCCTCCCTTCAGCCATCAACCCAATGTAATGCAACATTTACAACTAAGTACAGCTATTACTTTTTTCCAGACCAGCAAATATATACAATTATTCAAAAAAATCATGTTATTCTATTTAGTACTGGATCACAAAAATAACATTAATAATTGATTTTACTTTCATTAGAATTAAAAAAGCAGCATCTCCACTGCCTTTGAAGGTAGGAACACAAACAAAGACCGATTTGGCAGTTATCCCAATATTATTCACAGAAAATTTTAGTGAGAATATTTCAAATTAATTGGAAGATACAATTGTTTATGTGCAAGGAACAAAAACAGTTGAAAAAAAAATGTCAGAAGTTTGGGGGATTCCTGAAAATGGTCAGTATAAAGAGATTAAGAATTGTGTTTTAACATTTAAATATGTATGAATAACTTCCTTCTTGATGTGTCTTATAAGTGGTACTTTCTCTCTCCCATTAACTTTTTGGCATCCTTCGTTCTTGCAAATTCATGCACATGCAGTGTTAAGACAAAGCATAATGTTGCATGCAGATTTTGTAAGAGCTTCTAGGTACCCTGAGCTTGCCAGTTTTCTCCCAACCACTATTAAGCATACTTCCTGCAAATCAAGATACAACAATGAAGTGACGTTATCTATACAGCTAACATACCTCTCCAAATTTCAAAATGCTGTAACAGCCAGGCTACATGAAGGGACTCTGCACACAAAGAAGAACGATGGGGGTGTACTTGGGACACATGATGGAAGTTCCCGTCACAGACCAAGGGATACTGTAAGAATGTAGACACTACATCTAACATAAGAGCCCTCCATGATGTGTCCCAGGACTTTGCTGAATCCAAATCAGGAATGAACTAGATGGTAACAGAAAGTAGCTAAAGGACTTGTGTAAGGAAACAGGATCCTGAAAAAGTATCAAAGGAAGTCCAACTCTATGAGCTGAGGCAAGATAATACTCAGTAAAGGTATGCACAGCAATGACCAAGTGGTCAAGTGCACATACATCTGCAATGGAAACTGTCCTAAAAAAAAGCAATGGAACCAATCATACCTCTAGTGGAGTTGCCCTTGACAGCAGTATTTTCAATGCATGGAGTGCTGCCTAACAGCAAATATATAGCGGAGTTATCCAATTGAAAAGTGTTTTTGTCAACTGCAACTCATTCCCTTCCCAAAGGAAAGAATGCTCTTTTAATGTTCCTAAACTCATGCACCCACTTCACGTATATCCTACTCAGGAAGTACACATTTAGAGTGCGCAAGGTTCTCTCTGCCATGGTTTCTGCTCCAGTAAAGAAAAAAGGGAGAGAATGAACATGTTCAAAGATACCATGGAAACTAATTTTAGGAGAAAATGTGGGTTAGCCCAAAGGTACACCTGATCATAATGAAAGGAGGGAGAGAGAGAGAGAGAGAGTTTTCCGCATAATGCCCTGCAGCTCCAGATCTGGTCAGTGGATGAACAGGCCACTATAAAATGTGTTTCCCAAGAAAGGAACCTCATCGGTTCCAAACCAACTAGCTGAATAAGGGAAACCCAAACTTGGTGATCATCAAGTCTGAATCCCACAGAGGTTAGGGAGGGTGCTCAATGAAGAATGGAAATTCAGCACTACTTTCAAAATCTGCTAGACAAGAGAGTGCTAGGCCATGAGATCTGATGGATAGAAATGTGCAACATATACACCCTAACTACAAAAATAAATGAGTCCCGAAGCAAACAGGAGTTTGAGATGGGTCAAGATAACCTGCAAAGTTGAAGGACACGGACATTAAAGGAACCACTCCACCCAAGTACCTAAATGGAGAATTGCTGCCATTTGTTTTTGCAAACAAAAATAGATAAATAATCCAAAGTGGTGTTAAAAAAAAAAAAAAAATCCTTCACATGAACTAGAAACATATTTACAAACTATCGACAAACTTCAAAAGTTTGGCATAACCCATATAACCAAATATATTATAAACAGTCACCTCCTTTAACTTACCTATCTCTTCCACAGCAACCCATCACCTTGTGTGTCTCCCTAAATAACACCTGACAGTATAATCAAAAAAGCCATCTCTAATACATCATCTAGCAAGGGTACGAACGACATCCACCATAAAGGGGAATAACCATTTAGCATTTCTCCTTACTGTGTCACTAACCCTACCTATGTTCAGGTCCAAATTCTTTACTAGCACAGTGGTACAAAAGACTTAATATCCTTCAACATTGCAGGAAACTACCCCTATTTAACATATTACTTGTAAATATTATCAAATCTCAATCATAAAACATAGCCTTCCCCTACAACATGACTAAAACCAGTTGTGTTACCCCAGTCAATAATAGATATTGCTACTATAAGCAGTGAACCCCTGCCATACATCATTTTAAAATACTCTTGACATACAGTTCTTCATTTACATAAACTTCCTTAATAAACACTGTGATGTCTATCCTCTGGGCCAGTAATCAAGGAGCCTCAATCCTCACCACTGACACTGGTGGGGGATGTTCACTCCATATTTTCAGATGCAGCTCTCTGCACCAAGCACAATTCCCATTAACACACAAGGAGCACACGCTAGACCTGGAGCTAGCTCTTTCTCTCCAGGCCTCAAATAAGACTCCACCTTTCACTCTGCAGAAACCAGTGCTCTGTGTCCCTGTTCCAAGTAGCTGGCACACACACTCTAAAGATTTGATCCCCCCTCCCCATACACACACACCTCAGAAATGCTAGCACAGATTTACCATCTCTGCCACCTCCACTCAGACAATACGTTAGATTTACTGCCACCAGCCAGCTGCTTTAAGGCTCTTACCAGAGTATCCAATTACTCTTAGTAAAATTAATACTTATACAAATGGTAATGTTTGGCCAAGCAGCAAGACTTTCAGGAGCATGAAGCCACAGTGTCACCAAATAAATGCAATTATTCTCTCAAGGGTTAAAATATTTCCTAAAAGACCAGTCACAATGAAAGGTATAGATATATTTAATAATAAATAATACAATAGAAAACATGAAAATATTGAATATCTATTGTAAACACCAGAGTTTCAATTCACAGGAATGGAAAGACTCAGACAGATACAGGAAAACAGTGTCTAGCTAAACTCACTATATTTTCTAACTAAAGAATTACTGTTCCCTAGTTAAGTTACTTACAAAAGCAAGGCAAGATTGAAAGACGCACTTGCGCCTGTTTCCCACCTTTCCTATAACTAGCCTAGTCCGGTTACAGAGTTGCTGTATCCAGGGCTGTCAGTAAGCTTCTGAGCCCCCCAAGCCTTTCTGTGTTGGAGGGAAGCCTTCTAGCTTATCAGTGGGAGTGGTAAAGCACTAGGTAGCCTACCCTCCACGGGAAGAGAGAGTTTTGGCCAAGAAATTGTAGTTTATTTGGCCGTTTGGGCAGTTTTCCATCTCTTTCAACATGCTGGCTTAAAAGCCTGCATTTGTACTTGTTCCCCATCTTTCCTGTAACTAGTCTAGTCCAGATACAGATTTTGCTGTGCAGGACTCTTTGTAAGCTTCTGAGCCCCCCTAGCCTTTCTGTGTTGGAGGGAAGCCTTCTAGCTTATCAATGAGAGTGGTAAGCATTAGGTAGCCTATCTACCACAAGAGGAGTGGTTCCTGTCTCAGAAAATGTAGCTATTGGCTGTTTGGGCAGTTTTTTTCCATCTCTTTCAACGTTCTGGTTTAAAAGCCGCACTTGCGCTTGTTTCCCACCTTTCCTGTAACTAGCCTAGTCCAGATACAGAGTTGCTGTATCCAGGACTGTTGGTAAGCTTTTTTGCTTCACTGTATAGTTTTTCAGATCTCTGCTGAAGGTGTATTCCCCCCTCCCCCTATTTCTCTGCGTCTTAAGTTGGTATAACTGGTTTTACATCCTGTGTGTTATCTGACCATCTCAAGGATTACTGCATAAAATTAGACCCTCTTAGTAAAAAAGTCTGCATATCATTGCTGGAGCATTCCTGTGTCCTGAAAGAGTGCTCTTCAAACTATCTGGAGATATACAGAGCTGAGTATATTTTTCTGGCACTTCAGAGTTGTGTACAGGTAATTGTTGTTTGACTAATTTTATATCATTGCTGGCTGACTTCATAGTTGTGCACTGTTATTTTTGCTTCACTGTATAGTTTTTCAGATCTCTGCTGAATGTGTTGGTTTTCCCATACCCACCCTTCCTATTCCTGTGTTGTTGTTTAAATTTGGAGGTTTTTGCAGTTGCCCGCCCCCACTGTAGATTTGATCTGGGACACTCCCCCCAGTCCCATCTCTTTATCTCATTCTACCTAATAGACTCCTTCTGCATTGTTTTTAGTCATTTTTAATTTAATTGCATTTTTTAAACTGTTTGGTCTAACATTGCTACATACTCGAGTGCTAGCTTGCACTGCATTTGAATTGTTTTGACTGATGTTTTAGCTACTTTTCTGTATATAAAAAATATATACCTTTCCTGTAACTAGTGTAGTCCAGATTCAAATTTGCTGTATCCAGGACTGTATGTAAGCTTCTGAGCCCCCCCCCCCCAAGCTTTCTGTGTTGGAGGCTTAAAAACCTCAGCTTTGGCCGGCTAAGAACTTGCTGTATTCAACTGGACGTATAAGAGAATTTAAGTACCTTTATCTGCTCTTTTATTTCAAAAAAATACAGTATTTAAATTGATTTTAACTGTGTGGAAGGAATATTAACTGAACTGGAAGTTAGTCAGTGTTTGCTGAATTTTGTTATTTGCTAGTAATTACAGGTGTGGGGGTAGTCACATTCTTTGATTTCCTGTCCTTGCCTATTTAAGAGGTACAGTGTGAAATATTTTCTGCTTAAACACCTCAGCTTTGGCCGGCTAAGAACTTGCTGTATTCAACTGGACGATAAGAGAATTTAAGTACCTTTATCTGCTCTTTTTTTCCGAAAAAATACAGTATTTAAATTGATTTTAACTGTGTGGAAGGAATATTAACTGAACTGGAAGTTAGTCAGTGTTTGCTGAATTTTGTTATTTGCTAGTAATTACAGGTGTGGGGGTAGTCACATTCTTTGATTTCCTGTCCTTGCCTATTTAAGTGGTACAGTGTGAAATATTTTCTGCTTAAAAACCTCAGCTTTGGCCGGCTAAGAACTTGCTGTATTCAACCGGACGTATAAGAGAATTTAAGTACCTTTATCTGCTCTTTTTTTTTTTCAAAAAATACAGTATTTAAATTGATTTTAACTGTGTGGAAGGAATATTAACTGAACTGGAAGTTTTCACTCTGCTCTTCAGTTAGTCCCAGCCACCCTCCCTGTTTTTGTTTTGGTGTTAATCTTAATGGTCTTGCAACTGCCCGCCCCTCTTGTAAATTTGTGTTTGGATACTCCTTCTGGGCCCATCTCATTTGCTCACTCAAGTGAGTGCAGTGAGATCATATTCTGATTTCAGGCACTCCTACTGTGTACAAAGAGAGCATCTGGGAAACAGGAAAAAAAAAAAAAAAAACAATTTAAGCTTGTTTCCTGCCTTTCCTGTTAAGTGGTATAGACTATTTGTAGGCTTCTGAGCCCCCAAGCCCTTCTGTGTTGGAGGGAAGCCTTCTAGCTTAGTTTTTTTTTTCTTATAACTAGCCAGTTTTCTAGTTTCAGCACTCAAATCTGTTTCTTTGATCTCAGCACTTGTTCAGAAAAAAAAAAAATTCATCTGCTTTTACTGTACTTGTGTTTCTACCTACTTTTTTTACTTTTGCATCATCTTAAAAGTACTCAATTGTATTTATTACTGCTTGTTGTAACTCATTCTAAGCCTTTTGGTTTAAACACTTGGGCTTCGGACCAGTTGTTTTGCACTGAGAGGGTTTGTGGTCTGCACTGTAGTGGCAGAACAGGTAGCTTACATCCTTCTAGGTTGGGAACTGCTGATTGAGGGCTCAGTGTCTGTTATTCTAAAAGTGTACTAATTCTGGTTTGAGCACTTGGGCTTTCAGGCCAGTTGTTTTACATTAAGAGGGTTTGTGGTCTGCACTCTTGTGGGAGGAGAGGCTGGACTCTGCCCTTCTGAGCTGGGAATTTCTGGTTGAAGGCTTATAGTGCATGCATATCTGAACTGCTTCTTACTGAAGTTGGTGCGCTTTGTTTGCTGTGGCATAGACTGGATTCAGGCCTGCTGGATCTAGCTTTGTTTGTGTAACTTGAGCACTAATCCAGGCATTCTCTAAAGTATTCAATTGTATTTATTACTGCTTGGTAGTAACTTGATTAAAGTGTAGCTATCATTCTAAGTCTTTTGGATTAAGCACTTGGGCTTCAGACCAGTTGTTTTACATTAGGAAGGTTTGTGGCGTGCACTGTGGTGGCAGGACAGGTAGCTTTCATCCTTCTAAGTTGGGAACTGCTGATTGAGAGCCCAGTGTCTGTTATTCTTAAAGTGTATTAGTTCTGGTTTAAGCACTTGGGCTTCAGGCCAGTTATTTTACATTAAGAAGGTTTGTGGTCTGCACTCTTGTGGGAGAAGAGGCTGGACTCTGCCCTTCTGAGCTGGGAATTTCTGGTTAAAGGTTTATAGTGCCTGAATATTTGAACTGTATCTTACTGAAATTGGTACACCTTGTTTGCTGTAGCATAGACTAGATCCAGGCCTGCTGAATCTAGCTTTGTTTAGATGCTTGTTGTTTGTTCGCTTGTTATTTCCCTGGAACGCTAATTCCACCTAATACGCGGCTTCTCAGCGCTTCTGTGGATCACTAGTGATATCTGCATTGCTTACTGTCTTATTTCCTTGTTTCACTTGAAAGAAAGTTACTGTTTGTCGTTTTTGCATTTAAGTTACCTGTAACACATTGCACTTAAGTTACCTGGCACTTGCTCACTAAAGCAATTATATAAGTCAGCACTAAAAATTAAAAGCACTACACCCTCACTCCCCACTGGCCCTGGTTTTCAATTATTATGGAATTCCCAATATTATTCTAGCATGTCCAAAGGTCAGTTGTCAATCTCCTCTCCGGTCCAGCTGGTGAATCTGGGAATCTTGAGGCAATGTTACAACTGCCTCATGTACACAGACAACCCTCTCCTCCTCCCAACAAATTCCAACACATGTGAGAGATGCAACCATATAGCCAAACTGGAGGCTAAGCTCTCTCAACTCAGTACTGGCATAACCAGTCAGGAGGAGAAGGAAACCACACTCACTACAATTCCAGTCTCACATAGACCTACTACGACAGCAAACCAAACACATAATCACACAAAAACATACTCGGAGGCTCTAAATAAAGATCTGCCGAAGCAGCAGAGACCTCCAAAGCAGACACCCAAGCAGCCGCTACCCCAAAACAAAACACGTGCAACATATATCACACAAAGCCAGTGTGCTGAACAGTCACAGCCCTTAAGACTAAACAACACACCTGATACACTTGTAATAGGTGACTCTATCGTCAGGCACACTGACCAGGCTGAACAAGGAGAGGGTCACGGTGAGCTGCCTGTCGGGTGCTAGGATCCGCCACAACACAAGCACTCAGGTCACTCCAAGGCAAGTACAAATATGACTCAGTCATTGTCCATGCTGGTGTGAATGACCTGAGACGTACCTCCCTGGACTACATGAAGAGAGACATAAAGGAGCTCTCTGAGCATGTAGCCCAGGCCGGTATGACCCTGACCTTGAGTAGCATCTTACCCTCACCAAGAATGATGCCACAATATGAAGACAAGGTGATCAATTTCAACAATTGGCTTAAGTACTGGTGTCATTCAAAGGGGATCCAATGCCTGTCAGCTTGGGATGATATGCTCGACAAGCCACGATGCTTCGCTAGGGACGGCTTGCACCTGTCACCCCTGGGCTTTCGGATATTGGCTAAGGCTCTTGCTACCCCCATAGTGCCTTTTTTAGGCAAGGCTCAAAAGACAAACCCACCTCCATAGGTATCACAAGGGATAAGAAACTAAGAGTAATGCTACTCAACGCCAGAAGTCTAAACCTCAAGATGCACGCACTCAAAACTCTCCTTAGCATGGAGAACATCGATATCTGTGCAGTAACAGAAACCTGGTTCAGGGCTCCCGAGAGCACCCCAGCACTACCAGGTTATACCTCATACCATGCTTTTCGCCCCAAAACTTGGACCGAACCACAAAAGGAGGGGGCGTATCGATATTCATCAAAGATACCCACACCTCCAGGTTGGTGGCAAAGCACGAAGCATCAGAGACTATCCATGTGCAACTAACAGTGGGTAAAACTGCCTTCCAGTTTATAGCCTGCTACAGACCACCCTCCCAAACCCAGGAACCCCACTCGGCCTTCCTGAGAACACTGGAAAATATGAAGGTCTCTCCAAACACCATTATATTGGGCGACTTCAACTACCCAAACATAGACTGGGAGCATTACTCTAGCTCCAACACCCTAGCCCAAAGGTTCCTAGAATTTATAAACTCAAATGCTATGGAGCAACTTGTTACCTCTCCCACAAGAGGGGAAAACATACTGGACCTGATCATCACCAACATGGGAACTCTATGCTCCAGACCAGAAGTGTATCCCTCACTGCTAAGATCAGACCATAAACTAATCTCACTGGACATTCACATCCCGACCCCACCCCCTGCCCAGAAAACCACAGTGAAAAACTTCTCTAAAGCAAATTTCACACTCCTCAAAACTGAGGTGGAATCCTTCAAAGCCCCCGGGCCTGTGGAAAATACGGCCCAGACCGCAGAATCCTTTATAAACGCATTCTATGAACACCTTCAGGAATGCATGGATCATGCGATCCCAAATAAAACCAAGACCCAATCCTCCAAAGGAAGATGTCCTGTCTGGTGGACCCCAGCCATAAACAAACTATACAATAGAAGGAGGAAGCTACTAAATGATAGAGCAAAATCCCAAAAAGGGAAGGCATCACTGATCAGTATTAGCAAAAAACTACAGGCACACATAAAATTGTCTAAGGCCAGCTTTGAGAGAAAAATTGCACAGGACACTAAGGATAATCACAAGGCTTTCTTTAGTTATGTTAGGAACCTGGGTGGTAATTCCCAGATATGCTCAGAATTAGTCCAAAATGACAAAAAATACACCAAACCCACAGACATTGCCAACATCCTAGCTGACAGGTTCAGCGCAAACTTCTCCCCCCCCTCCCCACCAAAAGGGCAAATATCTATCCCAGCAGAGTGCTGCCCCCCTGACATCTCAGATGCTCAGGTAAGAGCCGCCCTCTCCAAAGCAAAAAACACAGCATCAATGGGACCAGACGGTGTCCCGGGCTGCATCCTACATGAACTCCAATAAGAGCTAAACCCAAACATAAAACTACTGTTCAATCTCAGCCTTACTACAGGATATGTGCCCAAAGAGTGGCGTACAGCAACAGTGGTCCCTCTCCATAAAGGTGGTGCCTCAACGGATCCTGGAAACTATCGCCCCATAAGCCTGACTAGCTTGGTCTGCAAAGCTATGGAAAGGATCATCATGAACCTCATAAATAAAGATATTGGGGACCTACAAACACTGGATCCTACCCAGTTCAGCTTTGTTAAGGGCAGATCCTGCCTCTTAAACCTGGTTGATTTCTTTGAAACAGTCACCAAGGCCATTGACGAGGGGAAGGTGGTCCACACAGCCTACCTGGACCTCGCAAAAGCCTTCGATACAATACCCACTCGGGCATTATAGATAAGCTCACCAGCTTAAATATAAACCCCTATGTCACTAGATGGATTGCAAACTGGCTCAAGGACAGAACCCACATGGTTAGAATTGCTGGAGCCATGTCAGACTCCAAACCAGTTACAAGTGGTGTCCCACAAGGCTCAGTCCTGGGACCTCTCTTGTTCGGTATATATTTCTCAGAGGTACAGGCCAACACGGAAGGACTGTGGCTGACCAAGTTCGCAGATGACTGCAAACTGGGCCATAATCGACTCTCCAGCCGACACAAGCATCCTCCAAAAGGGCCTCATAGAAACAGACAACTGGTGCCAGAGCCATGGCCTCAAGCTAAATGCCAAAAGTGTATAGTCATCCCTTTGGCAAAACAAAGTGCCCACAAATTACCACATAGGTGGTAATCCATTAAGTACAGAAGAAGTAATTAGGGATCTGGGGACCCAAGTTGATAGCAATCTCTCATTTGACAACCACGTGGCCAAAGTGGTTAGAAAAACATTTTATATAGCCCACCTAATCATGAAGGGATTCACATCTAGATCAGGGGCGTCATCGTGCCTCTTTACTCATCCCTCATCAGGCCCATAATTGAGTACAATGCCCCTTTTGGGATGTACCTTACCAGACACCTGCAGCAACTGGAAAGACCCCAAAGGTACCTCACCAAGAGGATCAAAGGGCTCAAACAGATGCCATATGCTGCCCGGTTAAAGAAACTCCAGCTCTACTCAGTGGCATACCACCTGTTCAGAGGCGATCTGTGCCTGACGTATAAAGCCATGTCCAACCCGGAATTAATGGACATGCTGCACCTCAGAAAATCCAAATCCCATCGAGCTACGCTCGAGAGACTTGAACCTCAGCACTGAAATAAATAGGACAGGCTGGAGGGACAGATTCATAACCCAGAGGCTCCCTTCACTCTGGAATAAAATCCCAGTCCAGGTTAGGCAGAGTCCCTCATTGACTATCTTCAAGAGGAATCTTGATGAGTGGATGGGAGATCGTAGGTTTACCCCGGGTATCACTTCTGTGTCACTGTTAGACAGAGGCACAGTATACTAACCTCGAAAAAGGGCATAGCAAAATAAATTTAAAATGGGTGGCGAAAGCCAAACACATTCTGGTTAGGCTTATAAATGCCCTAGGGCAGATAGCCTAGTATGAACCTATGAGGGAAGCCTTCTAGCTTATCAGTGGGAGTGGTAAGCACTAGGTAACCTATCTACCACATAAGGAGTGGTTCTGGCCTAGAAATTGTAGTTATTGGCCATTTGGGCAGTTTTTCCATCTCTCTCAACTTTCTGATTTAAAAGCCCACATTTGCACTTGTTTCCCCCCTTTCCTGTAACTAGCTTAGTCCAGATACAGATTCTTACTTTTAGCACTTGAATTTGCTTATTCGTGATCAGAACTTGTAAGCATAAAATAACCTACTAATTACTACAGAGCTCAACCTTCCTCATTACCTAAAGGAAAACAGTTTTGGTAATTACTTTCCTCACTTGCTTAGAGAAAAACAGCTCTTGTACTCACTTTCCTCACTTATCTAGAGGAAAATAGTTTTTTTTATTCAAGCATGTCCAAAGGTCAGCTCCCAGTGTTCTCTCCTGTCTATCTGATGAATCTGCGCATCTTGGGGCAATGTAGAAATTGCCTCATGTACACAGACAACCCTCTCCTCCTACCACCCAACACTACAACCTGTGAGAGATGCACTTATCTAGCCAAACTGGAGGTAAAGCTCTCTCCCATCAAGACTGAACGTGACAGTCAACAGGAGAAGGTAAACACTTGCACCACACCACACTCATCACATAGTCTCACTAAATCTACACCACCAAAATCCACACACAGAAACACAAAAACATTTGCGGAGGCTCTCAATAATAATCTGCCCAAGCAACAGAGACCTCCAAAGCAGAAATGCAAGCAACCTCCACCCCCCAACACAACCCAAATGACACATAGCCCGCAGACTCAATGTGCCACTCAACCACAGATAATAAGGCAAAACAACGTACCCAACACACTAGTCATAGGCGACTCTATAGTCAGGCACACTGATGTCCCACTCACCAAGCTAAACAAGAAGGTTACTGTCAGCTGCCTGTCGGGTGCCGGGATCCGCCACATAACCCATGCATTCAGGTCACTCCACAACAAGTACAAATATGACTCTGTCATTGTCCATGTTGGTGTGAACAACCTGAGACGTACCTCCCTGGACTACATGAAAAGAGACATTGAAGAGCTCTCCGATCTTGTAGCCCAGGCAGGTATGACCCTAGCCCTGAGCAGCATTCTGCAATCACCCAGAATGATGCCGCATTACAAGGACAAAATGATTGACTTCAACAATTGGCTAAGCTTCTGGTGCCATTCTAAAGGGATCCAGTATCTGTCTGCCTGGGATGACATGGTCGACAGACCACGATGCTTTGCCAAAGATGGCCTGCACCCGTCACCCCTGGGATTCCGGATACTGGCTAAGGTTCTTGCCGCCCCTATATTGCCTTTTTTAGGCAACGTTCAAATGACAAATTCACCACCGTAACAGGAACAGGCAAGCAAACACTGAGGGTGATGCTACTCAATACTAGAAGTCTAAATCTCAAAATGCACTCACTCGAGGCACTCCTTAAAATGGAGAACATCGATATCTGTGCAGTGACTGAGACCTGGTTCATGGCTCCAGAGAGCACCCCTGCACTACCAGGCTATAACTCATACCACACTTTTCGGCCATGTAACCTGGACCGGAACACCAAAGGCGGAGGTGTGTCCACATTCATTAAAGATATCCACACCTCCAGGCTAGCTGCACTGCATAATGCAGCCGAGGTTATCCAAGTGCAACTAACTCTGGGCAAAACTACAATCCAAATTGTAGCTTGCTACAGATCACCCACCATGCCCCAGGATTCCCACTCCTCTTTTCTTGATGTACTGGAAAATATTAGGGTTCACCCAAACACCGTAATAATGGGTGATTTCAACTACCCCACCATTAACTGGGAAAACTACTCATGTACCAACTCCTTCGCTCAACGCTTTCTGGAATTCATAAACTCCAATGCCCTGGATCAACTTATCCACACCCCCACCAGGGGCAACAATATCCCAGATCTAGTCATTACCAATATGAGTGACCGGTGTTCCACACCTGAAGTCAAAGCCTCATTGGTTCGATCCGACCATAAGCTAATTACCCTAGATATCCACATCCTGCCTCCACCCCCCATTAAGGAAACCATGGTAAAAAATTTCTCCAAAGTCAACTTCATGCTTCTTAAGACAGGAGTGGTGAACTTTATGACACCCATGCAGATGGACAATACAGTTACGACTACTGATACCTACACAACTGTACTTAATAAGCACTTAAATTAGTGCATGGATCGTGCTAACCCAAACAGAACCAAGATGCTATCCTCCAAAAAAAGGAAGCCAATCTGGTGGTCCCCTGCCATAAACAAACTGCACAACAGAAGGAAGAAACTCTTGCAAAAGAGAGTAAAATACCACAAGTGGAGGAGCTCCCTGGTCAGCCTCAGTAAGAAGCTGTGATCCCTGATAAAATCCTCCAAAGCTAGTTATGAAAACAAAACTGGCACCGATTCTAAAGACAACCACAAAGCATTCTATAGCTATGTCAAGAACCTCAATGGCAACACTCAGATCTGCTCTGAGTTGCAACACAATGGCACTAAATATACAAACCCAAATAATATTGCCAACATCCTGGCAGCTAGGTTCAGTGCTAACTTTACTCCCCTGTCACCCCCTAAAAAGCCCATCTCTATACCAGAAGAATGCAAAGTTCCTGTAATCACGGCTGCACAGGTAAAAACCACACTCTCCAAAGCCAACACAGCATCCATTGGACCAGACAACATCCCAGGCTGCGTTCTACATGAACTGCAGAACGAACTGGCACCCCACCTAAGTACCATGTTCATTCATAGCCTCACCTCAGGTTTTGTGCCTGCTGAATGGCGCACAGCAACGGTTATCCCACTCCACAAGGGGGGAGCCACCACGGACCCCGGGAACAATCGTGCCATTAGCCTGACGAGCCTGGTCTGCAAGGCCATGGAACGTATCATCATGGAACTTATAAACAAAAACATTGGTAATCTCCAAACTCTGGATCCCACCCAGTTTGGGTTTGTAAAAGGCAGATCATGTCTCCTAAACCTGATAGACTTCTTTGAAGCAGTCACCAAAGCCGTAGACAAGGGTAAGGTGGTTCACACAGCCTATCTAGATCTTGCCAAGGCTCGACACCATCCCCCACTCTGGAATTATAGATAAACTCACTAAACTAGGTATAAATCCCTGTGTCACAAGATGGGTTGCCAACTGGCTCAGTGACAGAACTCACACTGTGAAAGTAGCAGACTCCAAATCCGACTTCAGACCAGTGACAAGTGGAGTATCACAGGGTTCAGTCCTGGGTCTTCTCCTGTTTGGTATCTACTTCTCTGAAGTACAGGCTAACACAGAAGGGCTTTGGCTAACTAAGTTTGCAGATGACTGCAAACTAGGAGCCATAATCGAAACTCCTAACGATGTGGACATCCTACAAAAAGGCCTCACTGAGACAGATGCCTGGTGTCAAACCCATGGCCTCAAGCTCAACACCAAAAAGTACACTGTCACCCCCTTTGGTAAAAAGTCTGTACCCATGAACTACAACATAGACAGTAGTATACTTAACACCGAAAGTGTGATGATAGACCTTGGGACACAGGTGGACAGTAGTCTCTCCTTTGATAATCACATTGCCACAGCAGTCAGGAAATCCTTCTATGTGGCACACCTCATCACAAAAGGTTTCTCATCCAGAAAAAAAGAGGTCATTGTTCCCCACTACTCATCACTCAGACCCATTATAGAGTACAACGTCCCTTTTGGTGTGTACCTCACAAGACATCTACAACAACTGGAAAGGCCGCAGAAATACCTCAAAGCGGATTACTGGCCTCAAACAGATGCCCTACACAGACAGTCTCAAAAAACTCCAGCTTTACTCGGTCGCATATCGCCTACTCATAGGTGATCTCTGCCTAACATACAAAGCCTCTGTCAAACCCAGAGCTGTTGGACACGCTCCACTTGTAGAAATCCCAATCCCTCCGAGCTACACGGTCTAGGGACCTAAACCTTGTCTCCACAATAAACAGAACATGCCAGAGGGATAGATTCCTGTCCCAGAGACTTCCCATACTCTGGAATAAACTACCTATCTATATCAAACAAAGCTCCTCATTAGCACTCTTCAAGAAAAATCTTGATGATTGGATGGGAAATAGGAAATTCACCCCGGGGATCACCTCTGTGGCTCTGCTCGACAGTGGCACAGGAAAAAAATTTTCTTGGGTGGCAAAAGCCAGGGTACCTTTTTGGCTGGGTTTGTATAGGCCCCAGGGCCGATAGCCTGGTACCTACCTATGAAACTATGAAAGTCTTCTAGCTTATCAGTGGGAGTGGTAAGCACTAGGTAGCCTGTCCACCATGAGAGGAGAGGTTCTTGGTCCAGAAATTGTAGTTTATTGACCATTTGGACAGTTTGTCCATCTCTTTCAACTTTCTGATGTAAAAGACCACATTTGCACTGGTTTCCCATCTTTCCTGTAACTAACCTACTGGGTAGCACTAGAAAGCCTTAAACTGATACAAGCCTTCTAGCTTAGAAGAGAGACTTTGGAGTGATTAAGTATCAGTTTTCTATGCTTTCTTGCTGTACTTAACTGTTTTCTGCCTAAACACAGATTTTCCAGCGTTTATTGTGATTTAAAAGCTTGTTTTTTTCACATATTGTACTTATTTGACTGCCTGCACTTCTAAAAAGTTGTTTTTTGCTTAAATAATTTGTTTAACTGTTGTAGGCTACACACTAAAGTGTGACCGCCTTTTCTGATAGTCTGTAGTTGTTTAAAGCTGTTTTAAGTGTATTTTTTACTGTTTTTGACTTATCTTTTCAAAAAAAAAAAACAAACACATTCCTTTTTTCCCACCTTTCTAAGCTAGTATAGTCCAGTTTTCAGGCTAGTGCTGAATTCAGGGCTGTGATACTAGTTTCTGAGTTGCCCATACCTTACTTGGCTAGAAGGAAGTTTCTCTGTTCACCTGTGAGAGAGGGGAGCTTTGAGCAACCTATCTGTCCCTGGAGGAGTGGTTCCAGCCCAGAAGTTAGTAGTTTATTGGCCATTTTGGGCTAATTTCTCTCTCTTTAATTTCCCTACTATAAAAACCGCGTTTGCATGGTTTTACACACCGGCCAGCACTGGTTAGCTACGGTTAAATTATTCCCAGCTCCACTAAGTCTCATCTTCAGTTTTTCCCTTGAAACTAGTCTAACTCTCAATCTAAGCACTCAAAAAGCATCCTACAGCCCAGCACTTGCTCAGACCTAATAGCAAGCACTAATACACCCAAATATTGATTGCCCAGCAGGGCAAGGCTCTTTATTCACCCCTCACCAACCAAGTGACTAAGCAGTTCACCCTACTATTCAGGCATGACCAAAGGGGAATTTCAGGTGTACTCTCCAGTCCAGCTGGTGAATCTGAGTATCCTGAGACAATGTTACAACTGCCTCATGTACACAGACAACCCTCTCCTCCTACCACAAAACACTAACCTATGCGAGAGATGCAATTATACAGCCAAACTGGAAGCTAAGCTGTCTCCACCAAAGACTGGAACATACAGTCAAGAGGAGAAGGTTAACACTTGCACCACACCTCCAGCCACACACAGACCTACTTAAACAGCACTGGCAATAAATACACATAAAATATACAAAATCATACCCGGTGGCCCTAAATAAAAACCTGCAAAAACATCAGAGACCTCCAAAGCAGACACCCAAACAACTTGCACCTCCCATCACAAACCAGACAACACACACAAAACACAAAAATCAGTGTGCCACATGATCTCAGCCCTTAAGGCGAAATAACATACCTAACACACTAGTAATAGGTGGCTCTATAGTCAGACACACTGACATCCCACTCACTAGGCTGGACAAGCAGAAGGTTACTGTTAGCTGCCTGTCGGGAGCCAGAATCCGCCACATAACACAAGCACTCAGGTCACTCCAGAACAAGTCCAAATATGACACTGTCAATGTTCATGTTGGTGAGAATGATCTGAGACGTACCTCCTTGGACTACATGAAAAGAGACATAGAAGAGATCTCTGATCATGTAGCCCAGGCTGGTATGACCCTGACCCTGAGCAGCATCCTGCCCTCACCAAAAATTATACCTCAGTATAAAGAAAAAATGATCAATTTCAACAATTGGCTAAGCTTCTGGTGTCATTCAAAGGGGATCCAGTGTCCGTCAGCCTGGGACGACATGCTCGACAAGCAGCGTTACTTCGCAAGAGACGGCTTGCACCTGTCACCCCTAGGCTTTTGAATACTGGCCAAGGCTCTTGCTGCCCCCATAGTGCCATTTTTAGGCAAGGCTCAAAAGTCAAACCCACTTCTGTAAACAGCACAATTAACAAAAAACTGAGGGTTATGCTACTCAACGCCAGGAGTTTCAATCTCAAAATGCACGCGCTCGAAGCACTCCTCAGTATGGAGAACGTCGACATCTGTGCAGTAACTGAAACCTGGTTCAAGGCTCCAGAGAGCACCCCAGCACTACTGGGCTACAACTCATACCACACATTTTAGCCACAGAACACAGACTGAAACACAAAAGGAGGGGGTGTATCCATATTCATCAAGGATACCTACACCTCCAGGTTAGTGGCACAGCAGGATACCTCTGAGATCATCCATGTGGAACTAACATCAGGCAAATCTGCAATGCAAATTGTGGCCTGCTACAGATCACCCTCCATGACCCAGGACCACCACTCCACCTTTCTGGAGACAATGGAAAAAATGAAGGTCCTACCGAACACCCTGATATTGGGCAATTTCAATCACCCTACCATTCACTGAGAAAACTACTCAAGTACAAACTCCCAGGCCCAGTACTTCCTGGAATTCATCAACTCAAACACCCTGGATCAGCTGGTAAACTCCCCTACCAGAGATGAAAACATATTGGACCTGGTCATCACCAACATGGGAGACAGGTGTTGCACACCGGAGGTCAACCCATCACTGGTTAGATCAGACCATAAACTAATCACTCTGGATGTCCACACCCCGCCACCACCCTCAACTAAGGAAACCACAGTAAAAAACTTTTCTAAAGCAAACTTCTCCTTACTTAAAACAGAGGTGGTAAGTTTCACAGCCCCCACGCTAAAGGATAACGCTGCCCAAGATGCAGAAACCTTTACAAATACACTCTATGAGCACCTACAAGGGATGCATGGATCGTGCCATCCCTAGCAAAACCAAGACACACTCCTCTAAGAGAAGGAAACCAGTTTGGTGGACCCCTGCCAGAAACAGGCTATACAATAGGAGGAGGAAACTGGTTCAGAAAAAAAGAAAATCCCAAGAAGGAAATACATCCCTGATCAGTATCAGTAAGAAACTAAAGTCCCTCATGAAATCATCCAAGGCTAACTTTGAAAGAAAAATTGCCAAGGATTCAAAAGATAACCACAAAGCCTTCGTTAGCTATGTTAAGAATCTAAGTGGCAACTCGCAGATATGCACTGAACTAGTGCAAAACAGCACAAAATATACTGAACCTACTGATATTGCCAACATCCTGGCAGATAGATTAAGTGCAAACTTCACCCCCCTTTCACCTCCAAAAGGGCCCACAACAATTCCAGAAAAGTGTAGTGTCCCAAAAATCACAGACGCACAGGTGAAAACAGCCCTTTCAAAAGCCAAAAACACACCGTCAATGGGACCAGATAGTGTCCCAGGCTGCGTCTTGCACAAACTACAGAACGAACTAACCCCCCAACTAAACACGCTGTTCAACCTCAGCCTCTCCACAGGCTATGTGCCCATAGAATGGTGCACAGCAACAGTTATTCCTTTCCACAAAGGAGGGGCCACAACTGACCCTGGTAACTATCACCCCATAAGCCTGACTAGCCTGGTCTGCAAGGCTATGGAGCGCATCATCATGGAACTCATTAACAAAGACATTGGGAACCTCCAAACACTTGACCCGACCCAGTTCGGCTTTGTTAAGGGCAGATCATGCCTACTAAAGCAGGCTGACTTCTTCAAGACAGTCACCAAGGCCATAGACGAGGGAAAGGTGGTTCTCACAGCCTACCTTGACCTCGCCAAGGCTTTCGACACCATTCCCTACTTGAGTATTACAGAAAAACTCACCAGCCTGAACATAAACTCCTACGTCACGAGATGGGTTGCCAACTGGCTTACAGACAGAACTCACACTGTAAGAATAGCGGGCTCCAGGTCTGACTCTAAACCAGTCACAAGTGGTGTCCCGCAAGGCTCGGTCCTGGGACCCCTACTGTTTGGCATATACTTCTCAAAAGTACAGGCAAACACAGTAGGACTATGGCTAAGTTCGCCAATGACTGCAAACTGGGAGCCATAATGGACTCTCCAGCTGACATGGACATCCTCCAAAAGGGTCTTACTGAGACGGACACCTGGTGTCAAAGTCATGGCCTCAAGCTAAATGCCAAAAAATGCATAGTCATCCCATTTGGGAACAACAAAATACCCATGAATTACCACATAGGTGGCAGCCCCCTTAATACAGAAGTAAAAAGAGATCTGGGGACCCAGGTAGATAGTAATCTCTCCTTTGACAATCATATTGCCAAAGTAGGTAGGAAATCCTTCTATGTAGCCCATCTAATTACTAAAGGGTTCGCATCTAGAAATAAAGAGGTTACAGTGCCCCTCTACTCATCACTCATAAGATCCATCATAGAGTACAATGCCCCATTTGGAATGTGTCTCACAAGACACTTCCAACAGCTGGAAAAACCACAAAAGTACATCACCAAGAGGATTACTGACTTCAAACATATGTCCTATGCAGCCCGACTGAAAAACCTCCAGCTGTACTCAGTGGCATATCGCTTACTCAGAGGTGATCTCTGCCCGACTTAAAAAGCCATGTCCAACTCAGAATTGGACATGCTCCACCTAAAGAAATCCAACTCACTGCGAGCCACGCGCTCTAATGAGCTAAACCTCGCCACAATAAATAGAACATGCTGAAGGGATGGATTCCTGTCACAGAGACTCCCCATGCTTTGGAACAAAATTCCAAACAACATCAGGCAGAGCCCCTCACTAACACTCTTCAAGAGAAACCTCGACGAATGGATGGGTAACAGAAAATACACCCCTGGGATCACTTCATTGGCTCTGCTTGATAGAGGATCAGTTAATTAATCAATGGGGCAGTGAAAGCTGACACACACTGGCTAGGCTTATAAATGCCCTCGGGCAGATAACCTAATACCTACCTATGAACCTTTAAGATGAAATGGATGAGCGTCTTTGTTGTCGGTTCCAATAACAGAGTGCTGAGTGCCTCTATCATCTCTCACTAATACCCAAAATAATTTCAGTGCTGGCTATAGAATGACATCACATCTGGTTTCCTGATTCTGTGGTTTCCACACAACCCCACTGAATAGAAGCTATACTATGATCTATCACAGGTGTGTCACAATATACACCTAGAGCTTTGTTAAGGCATCTGGAGACTGTAAAACAATTCCAATACTTTCATCCTTCGGCAGAGACTAACCAGCCATTCTCTGGCACCTCAGGGTAGCAATTAGTTCACCACTAAGGACAATAAGAACCCAGACCTTTCCCAGACATTGTGTCTCTGGTTGCATTCAGGTCTGTGAGATAAAATCTTTATGGCCTAAATCAAGTCATTTAATTTCTGGCTATTTTTCTTAAGGTAAGCTGAGCTGAGCTTAACCCCTTCCCTTCCAGCATCCTCTGTTTTATATATATATATATATATATATATATATATATATATATATATATATATCCCCCCCCCCTCAGTTACAGCAGGACAGTCTGATATAAAAAGAAGTTATGTACTCACCATAACGTTCCATCGGAGTAGGTAACTTCATTTGTCAGCAACCTGTGGGTATCGGATCCGAGCCGGCAGCTTTCCAAGCTAGAGATCTGAGCTCCAAGCTCCTCCCCCTTACCCATAATACCCTGATACCTCCCTCCTGTCCTCAGATTGAGTTTGCCCAATTATCAGACAGCACCAAAACAAGCAAAAACCTGAACATCCTAACCTGATACCTACCAGGAGTGAATCACTTAATTATTCAGGTAACAAACTACAGGTTAGGGGGACGGAGGGGGGGGTCGGTTGCTGACAAATGAAGTTACCTACTCAGATGGAACGTTATGGTGAGTACATAACTTCTTTATCTGAAGTAGTTAACTTCATTTGATCAGCAACCTGTGGGACAGAGTCCCCAGCTACCAAAAAACTTGGGAGATCCTCAAGGAAGGATATTCCGGAGCACTGCAGAGCCAAAGGCTGCTCTCCCTCTGGATATCAGATCTAATTTATAATGTGAAATAAAGGTATGAGAGGAAGCCCAAGTAGCCGCAGAACAAAAGTCATCCAAGGGTACCCGTGACCAAAAGGCAGCAGAGGTAGCCATAGGACGGGTAGAATGAGCACAAACCCCCACGGGCTCAGGCCGACCAGAAATTTTGTACGTGAGCAAAATGCAGTGAGATGTCCACCTAGCTAGAGTCACCTTCGTTACTGGTTTACCCAAGGATGGCTTAGCAAAGGAAACAAAGAGCTGCTCCGACTTACGAGAGGCAGCTGTTATGTGCAAATAAAAGTGCAACTGTCAATGCACATCTAATGAATGGAGTCTGTACTCTCCTTTGTTCTGGTAGTTAGGGAAGAAAGCAGGCAGATTAATGGATTGGTTGATGTTAGCTTCGGAAGCCACTTTAGGTAAAAAGGAGGGATTAGTCCTGAGGATACTCTGTCATTATGGAAGACAAGATATGGAGGTTTAGTACAAAGGGCCTGAAGCTCCGATACCCTTCTAGCTGAGGTAATAGCAATCAAGAAGGCAGTTTTCCAAGAAAAATACTTTAAGTCAACCGAAGCTGCAGGCTCAAAGGGGGGGCCAGTAAGAGCCTGTAGGACTAAGGTTAGATCCCACGCAGGAACTGCATTCTTGACAGGAGGTCTTAAAAGAAAAGTGCCCTTCAAGAAGGTCTTACAGATCTTAGAGGAAGCTAAGGGACCAAGATTGTCACCGATGTGGAAGTGGGAAATGGCCGCCATTTGAACCTTCACAGTTAAGAACTGGCCCCCTGATGAAAAATGTGGGATAAGAACTCAAGTACTGCTGGAATGGGAGCAGTAAAGGGGTCCAAATTCCTATGCCCGGCTCAGACAGAAAAACGTTTCCATTTACTGTTGTAGACTTTCCTGGTAGAAGGCTTATGTGCCGCCACCAGGATGGATTTAACTGCGGACAAGATGCCGGGAGTCCTAGCCACTAACGGAACTGGATCAACCAAGCGGAAAGCTTGAGGTCATCCAGGTTGGGAGTTTTCAATCCTGAATGATGAGAAATCAGATCCGGAATGGGATCCAAGATCCAAGGAGGAGCTATGAGATGAGACCGCAGGTATGGGAACCAGGTTTGACGAGGCCAGAATGGGGCTATGAGGATAACCTTGCTCCCCAACCGATGAGCTTTCTGCAAGAATTTTGTCATTAACGGGAGAGGAGGATAAGCATAAAGAAGACCGAATGGCCAAGCATGAACTAGAGCGTCGCTGGGGCTCTCCCCTGGTGGAGGGATTAGAGTGAAAAACTCGCTGCACTTTGCGTTCGAAGGCGATGCGAACAGATCGCAGCAAGGTTGACCCCATTTGAGGAAGATCTGTTTCGCTACCACGGGGTTCAGAGACCACTCGTAAGGTGAGAGGATAGTTTGACTCAGCTTGTCCGCTAAAATGTTTGACCGACCCAGGATGTGCGTTGCTAGCAGAAAACGGTTGGTGGATATCGCCCACTCCCAAACTCTCATGGCCTCTCGGTAAAGAGGGTAAGACTTGGTCCCCCCTTGTTTGTTGATGTACCAGACCACTGACATGTTTGTCGTCTGAATTGCAATAGTCCCTAGAGGAAGAAGGGCATGGAGAGCTTGCAACGCTAGAAGCACCAACCTCATCTCCAGAACACTGATATGCAGAACGGTCTCTGTTGGAGTCCACGTGCCTTGGACGGTTCTGCCCATGCAATGCCCCCCCCACCCTAGGCGAGAAGCGTCCATGTCACTGTGGCTTGGGGTAGAGGCATCAAAAAGGGCCGCCCTTCCCGAAACTCTCAGGAATGGAGCCACCAAAGCAGAGATTCCCTGCAAACCCTGCTGAGGGGAATCGGGGAGTACAACGGATGTTGAAGGATGGACCACTGGACCTGCAAGATCCACTGAAGAACCCTCATATTCAAGCGAGCTAGGGGTGAAAGGTTGATAGCCACCGCCATAGACCCTAGAGCCCTCAGGACTAATTCCGCTGGTGGGGCCGGAGACTGTAGAAGACCTAAGACATGGAGAGTTAGGTTGCGGAGTCTGTCCGACGTCAAGAAGACCTTGGACTGAAGCGTGTCTATTCTGGCCCCTATGAAGTCCAGGACCTGAGCAGGCTGAAGGGACGATTTTTTGTAATTTATAGTGATCCCCAATTGGTGGGCCAAACGCATGAAATAATCCCTGGCCAAGCATAGTAGATGCCTGGTGGGAGCGGCAAGGACCCAGTCATCCAGATAAGGAAAGACCTGTATTCTCTGAAGACTCAGGTGGGCCGCTACAACAGCCATGACCTTGGTGAACACCCTGGGGGCTGTGGTGAGGCCAAAAGGGAGGACCCTGAACTGATAATGACTGTCCCCCAACCGAAAGCGGAGAAACCTCCTGGATCTCCTGTTCATTAGAATGTGATAGTACGCATCCTTGAGGTCTATGGAGCACATCTAGTCGTTCTCCTGCAGAAGGGGGAGAATAGATTGAATGGTAACCATCCGGAATTTCTCCTTGGCAACGGACAGGTTCAATGTAGACAGGTCGAGAATTGGCCTTAAGTCCTCCGTCTTTTTTTGGCACCAAAAAGAACCTGGAGTAATTACCTGATCCGGACTGGCCTGGGAGGATGCGCTGGATGGCTCTTTTTCTTAGCAGCTCTTTTATCTCTAAAGCTGCCGCCTCCCTCTGATTGGGTGGGACATCGGGGAGGCGCCCCAACTGAAGGGGAGGATTCATGAAGGGAACAGATTAACCTCTGGATATTATTTGGAGCACCCAGCAATCTGTCGCGATGGACTCCCAATGTGCCTCCAGAGAGGAGCAGTCGGGCAACCTCTCAGGGTTGCTGTGCGGGTCGGTCGGAAAAGGGTTCCCTCGACCAGAAATTCTTCGGCCCCCCCCCTCTGCCTCTGGGCCGGCATCCACCTTGTCCTCCCCTGCCTCTGAAGGATGAAGGGTCCAGAGCAAAACGGGATTGTTGAGATTTCCGGAACCACATCATCTTTTGTCCTCTCTGGTTCCTGGAAAAAGACCTTTGAGGAGCCGAGAAGCGGATTCCGATGGCAGACGTCTTCCCGTCTTTCTCGCTCTGGAGTAGAGTATCGTGGACGGTCTTGCCAAACAACGTAGAACCGTCAAAGGGAGCATTCGCGAAGGACGCCTTGAAGGGTTCCGCAAAATCGCAAAGACGGAGCCAGGCATGATGCCACAAGGTGATGGCTGCTCCACTGGCTCTAGCCGCCCCCTCCGTGGCATGGCAGAGAAGCCGCATAGAAGTTTTGGATACCGACTTTAGAGTGGCCATTCATGCCGAGAAGGTTCATTTGTCCTCGGCCGACATGGACTCTGGGGGAGACCCAGCGTACTCTTTGATTAGATCCCGCTGAAGGCGAATCACGTGCGCCAAGTAGTTCAGCGCCCTTACGGAGAAGGTGGCTGAAGCGAACATCCGCTTTCCAATGTAGTCCATCGTCCGAGACTCCTTGTCGGGAGGATGTACCGAGGAACTATCCTGTGCCAGTTCCATCTTGGTGGCAGCCGCCACCACCATGGCATCTACTGGGGAAACCTTTGCTCCACGCCATCCTGTCTGTCGGGGGACTAAGGATCTTATCTGGTCTCCTGGGGATCGGCTCTACAGTGTCCGGCTCCTTCCACGCCCTGGTAGTTATAAGATCTACCAGGGGGTCGGCCAGAGGGGACGCCCAAGAGGTAGATGGGCCTGCATCAAACGCCTCCAGAAACACAGACTCATCCGAGGAAGGTTTTTGGGCTGACCACTCCCCCTCTAATGTGCAGCATCTCCATGATGTCTCCAAAGGAGACGTACTCGGGGGGTGACCTGGGGGAACCTTCCCCTTCATCCAAGTCAATGTCTTCCGTGAGGGACTTGGGGTAGCCCAAGTGCCTCCTTTTACACTTTTGTTTGTGAGGAACCTCTTCGGGGGGGGGGGGGGGCTGTCCGAGGAGAGCTCACCAACCAGGTCCTGTTCCTCTAGGGGAACCATCTGGGACGTAGACGCAGGCTGTCCCTGGGGCCGGATGATGGGAGATCGGCCCGTCTGCGAGGGAATGGCGGGTGGATCCATAGCACAAGCCTGGGGCCTCGAATCCCTCAAGAGGACACTCTCCACGACGTTGAAGGCCGAAGATGAACTGCTCTCCCTAGGATCCGAGAGCAGCTCCCACGGATCCGACGTGTGGATCGGAGCCAGAGCTGAAGCGATCGGACCTGAAAGAGAAGTGTGCTCCGACGGCATCGGAGCCGAAGACACACACACCCCAATGGATCCGAGGCTCGACTCATGGCCCTGAGAGCTCGGATCCGAAAAAGGACCCGACAAACTCAAGGGTACAGCCGGCAAAGTAGCGATTACTATCAGCGCCGACTCCCCGGCTCCGATGCTACCAGGATCTGACAGCTCCGAAACCCAATAATGGATCGGAGAAGGAGCAATGGGGGCAAAGAAAAGAAAGGGGCCGAGCTCGGGGGGGGGGCAAGAGCACTCCCATCTGCATCTGGGCCTGGAGGAAGTGACGCATCATCTGGTCCATGTCCGTGTCCGAAAGGCTCCTCGTTGATCTAGAAGCCGCCGAGGCTGGCCGGGAAGGCCACCTCGACGACCTCGAAGGTGGCCAGGTCTCCTCCTCCGGCTCTGGAGAGAAACGTGGAGAACGGAGCAGAGAGGGGGAAGACCCAGAGGCATTCAAAGGAGAACAGAGCTGCTTAGCCAGCGGGGCCGAGGGGGCAGAATCGGCCCGCTACTTGTGGCTCCTATGCCTCTCCCTGTCTTCTTCCTTCTCTCTATCTCACCTATCTTTCTTTCCGGAATCTCTCTCTCCCTGGGACACAGTGGGAGTTTGAGTCCCGGCCAGGGGAGCAGGAACAGTTGGCTGAACAGCTGCAGCCGTGGCTGGTGCCACTGACAGAGACGAGGAAGAAGCAGAATCCTGGGGCAAAAGGCCTGCAAGGATTAACTTGGTCCTCCTGTCCCTCAAAGCCCGGGGGTTGAAGGCGGCACAGATCTGGCAGCCTGATAAGTGAGCCATCCCCAGGCAAATAATGCACCGAGTGTGGCCATCGGCTGGAGAGAGCTTATGGCCACACTCAGAGCATTTAGAAAATGTGGCCTTAGGGCCTTCGGCCATGACAACTCACACACACACCCTCACACACAGATAAGAGAAAGGTTAAGACTAACTGATTACTAAAACAATTTAAGCTAAATAAACTAAGGGTCAATTAATACACACACACACACACACACACACACACACACACACACAATTTAGTTTGAGAAAAACAGAGCAAAAAAACCCTATTAAACCACTCACAAAACTGCCAGGAGCTCATCACTCGTGCTTCAAGAAGACGCGGCAAACAAGATCTGAGGACTGGAGGGAGGTAGCAGGGTATTATGGGTAAGGGGGAGGAGCTTGGAGCTTGGATCTCTAGCTTGGAAAGCTGCCGGGTCGGATCCGATACCCACAGGTTGCTGATCAAATGAAGTTAACTATGTCAGATATGTACATTTCTTTTCTGTCCAGCAGGACCCACTGTTGATACGTTTTTACCACAGCAACTTTACAAATGCATTTTTAACACAAGCATCTTTACAAATCAGTTTGATATCCAAATGACAAAATTCTTTACAAAACTCCAGCTGGCTATGTTGGCATATGTTACACATGCACTGCTCTACTCTGTGGCATAGCTGGCATTACATCACATCATCACAAACACTAATAAAGTCTAAAATAAGCAATATAGAAAATATTTGGAAAAATCCATTCATTTAATCATGTGCAAACTTGGAACTCCTCTAATTCTCATCCAGCTACTTAACTAACTCTCTCAAATATATTTTTTCAATCTCCAACACTATACATTTCTCAAAAAAATATATGTAGCCAAATAGATGCACTCCAGTTTCTGCCCAAATCAATAACCTAATATAATACACAGCAACATAAAGTATCACAAAACACCCTTTTATGTACTAACACTACAACTTAATATGCATATCTACACATAGCCGTGTTTAGATATACACACTATGTAAATTGTACCACCCTTCAACCATCATCTAACACTCACAGCCTCCACATTTCCATTAAAAATTAAATTTCATCCCCTAGACACTATATACCAACCTGTTGGAGGAAAAGTAAAAATACAGATATGAACTAAGTGACAAAATCACAAATTAGGAATATGAAAAAAGTCTAGAATATTTAGTATCTTTGCTTGGAAGTGTTTACTTCAAAGATTTTTTTTTTCTCATGTAGGCAGTAAATGTTGGAGGTGTGATGGGGAAGAATGAGGTAATTGAGAACATATTTTCTGGGGCATTATGAGTTGGCAGACTTTGAAAATTCCCTGCAGGCTACTCTATCAGAAATACTGGGTGAGCAAATTGGTATGACTAAGGAAATGATTTTCTGAGCTATGTTACAGAATCGGAACTGCCTAAATATAGTAAGGCCTTGCTGAGTCTATTTCTGGAGGCTGCCAAAAAAAACAATTGCTAGGAAATGGAAATCAAAGTCTAAACCAACTGTACTAGAAATATAGAGAAAAACAATGGAAATGGAATCTTTAGAAAAGGATAAAAGCAAATTACACAATGGAAATTGTGGGAACAATACATGCAGGGGAGGAATGAGGTTTAAAAGAAGGCAGGATCTGAATGAGCCATGTAATGTTTGACTGACAGTGACTAGATAGATAAGTGATTAATATAATGTCTGCAACTGAAATTATGTTAATATCTTTTGTTTTCATTTACATAAATGTATGATTGCCTGTCATTCCTGACAATTTAATAAAGATGTTTCTTGTTTAGCAAAAAAAAAAAAAAAAAAACACTAATTAGGATCA
Organism: Protopterus annectens; assembly: GCF_019279795.1. Classification (NCBI taxonomy): domain Eukaryota; kingdom Metazoa; phylum Chordata; order Ceratodontiformes; family Protopteridae; genus Protopterus; species Protopterus annectens. The sequence goes on from NC_056728.1 coordinate 708,096,798, forward strand.
CATTATCAAACAAGAAAAATGCCACTCAAATATAGCATTAATATAATGAATAGGATAAAACTTTGCCAGACTATTAATAATGCACAATGTTAAGCAAGCATTTACCAAATACAGTAAATAATAACACTATTCAAAATTTGCAAAGCTTAATATACTTTAGCAATAATATTTCCTAATATTTTTATGTACATTAGTTGACTGATAGTGGGTTGATCCACAAAGGACCTGTATCAATCCAAGCCCAGAAAATACAACAAAAGTAAGGCTAATCAAAAGTTAACAAAAGTAAAGACAGCAGTTATAAAGCAAACAAAGATTTGACAAAAAAATACATTTAAAGTGAATCAACAGTATATTAAAGTAACATTAGATTTACATCACTGCTTTGCGTGTGCATGTGTCTATATGCAGAATAATTGCAGATACATGCATTCTTGTACAGATAATGGACATAAATGTTGATTGTGTGAAGCATTTCACTTATGTGTTTTTTTAGCAAACTTATTTATTCACCACATTAATTTGCAACATGAATTCACATGCATTAACAATTCTGAGTAAAACTCAACCTTGTCATTTACATGCATTATTTATTTTTACTTATTAACTGGGGTGGTGCACTGATCTTAATGGACTATTTGCAGGAAAAGCCCAAGTGAATAGCATCATATAAGAAATGAACAAAACATTTTTACAGATAGAAGAATATGCTAAAATATATGTGCGTGCATGTATGTGTGTCTATATATATATATATATATATATATATATATATATATATATATATATATATATAGACAGATGCAAGAATATGCAGTTAACATTCTTCTTCATTCTTCGATATTAATATTTACATCACGCCATCATATTTTTCAGTGCCCATCGATCCCCTCACACCACACATCTACTGCACCATTATCACATCTGTATGTATATATCCCAATTTGCCATTTATTTTTATGTACTTTATTTATGTACTTTATTTATGATCTCCACTTCCTTTTCTTTAATTTCATTAATGTTCAATACGCCCTCCAAAATTGTTTTAGTGGTTGATTTTCATTTCCTTATTACTGCTTTTATGGCTGTGCTCTTGTCATTTCTAATCATAAACACCAACTCAAAAACATAATTTCCTCAGTTACTATGATTTGTTCCCCAACAATAGTATCACAGTGTTTAGGAAGGAGTCTTTAAAATCAAATTAACCCTGTAGATTCCCAGTTTCCTCTCCCTTCCCCTTCATATTTCAAACACCTACGCCTTATTTGGGGGATAAGTCTTTGGAGTCTACCTGGAGTATAAAGTATGTGGGCAAACATTTCCACACAAGTATCCTAAACTGCCTGGAATCTTTCACATACTTAGATGGCCTAAAAATCTTTCCCCATTGTTTTTTCATAACTTGTCTGTTTTCTTTTTCTGGATCCTTTCTAAGCTCTTCTGATTGATCTTTCTCATTATCATGCAAAATTTTATATACCCTGCTTATTGTCCCTTTTCTGATGACAAAGTACAACTGTCTAAGAACTTACCATAACAGTAGATTTCCTCCTGATCACTGTGGCAGTATTCCTAAACTATGGGTTATCCTGCATGAAGTAAACTGATATCCAGCTGGCATACCAGAGCCAAAACCTTCATAATACACCATATGCCTGGTGTACGACCTCATCCCACAGGTGCAGGAGTACATAAGTGGACATATGGGAATAAGATCAGACTACAGCCAAGAGATTCTGGAGAAGCCAGAGTATGTCAAGCAATAAAGTACAAGTCCAGCTAAGAGGAGGGGAGTGGAACTCCTCCACCTTGCTCCACAAAGTATAGACAGGCAAAAAAAAAGGGAGAAGGAGGGAAGGATGCAATATTGCAACAATGGTCAGTAGTACCATGTTCTTCCTTGGATCACTGTTGCAGTACTGAACTGATGGGTGACTCCCAAAGTGAAAGGTTGTTGGAGGTGGATGTGCTGGAACCAGGAGAGCCACCCAACAGTTGTAGCAGCACAGATCTTACAAAGTCCTAGATCTTACAAATGAATCCATTCTGCCGCGTCTAATAAAGGTATGAACCAAAGACAAGGTTGGTTGTCTCCAGAATAGATCTGGAGTCAAGGCCATTAAAGAAGGCACCAGAGGAGGGGGAGATTTCTCTGGTGAAATGGGCCTTCACAGGTGAAGACACAGGTTTGTCATGGAATGTATAATAGAAGAACATGGATTTAGAGATCCAGTTGGAAACAGTCTGCTTGGTCACAAAGGATACCCAATTTACCCTCCTGGAACGAGCAAAGAGATGGTCATTTTTTTTCCTGAAAGCTTTTGTCTTGTCTAGGTAGAATCTAAGCTATCTGTACATATCCAGTAAATGGAGAAGTCTCTCACCCTGATCTGTGGATTAGAAGAAAAAGGCAAATGGAGACAGCCTGGTTGACTAATAGTTCATTAAGCACTATGGGCATAAAACAGAGATTAGGCTTTAAGGAGACCCTGTCCTTACAGAAGATAAGAAAGAGAGGGATGGCCATTAGTATCTGAAGCTCAGACAGATTTCTAGCAGAGGTAATGGCAACCAGCAGAACCATTTTCCAGGTACAGAATTTTAATGAGGTGGAGGCTGCTCATTCAAAAGGTGGTAAAGTAAATTTTTCCAAAACAAAGTTCAGATCCTACGGAGGTGGTCTAGTCAAACAGTCCAGGGGGTTTGCTATTCATTTATGTTGTATTAATCAAAAAGGGGGACAAGATTGCATTACAGAAAGGCAACAAGAGGGGAATTAAGACAAAATAACACAGATCTATGGTTATATAATGGAGTACTGATATATAAACAAAACACTCTTAGGATCTCAGGCAGCTCTTTTCTTTAAGTAGATAGAGTACTTCTGAAATGGTTGTCAGAGAAGTGGTTACAAATATTAGTTACACGCAAGCCCCAGAGTTTAGGTGTAAGAAATGAGAAAGCATGTTCTGTTATGTATAGGGTACTAGTACACCTGGTTAAGAGTGTAGCATTGCTAGCTGTCGATTGTATTTGGTATGGCATGCTCCGTATAGCAAGTCCATGGCCGAGGAGAGAGGCAGAGTGTGTCATTATGAAGTGTCTTGTGAATTAGGCCATGTGTGATGCAATGGTGTTTAGTGTAAGGTGATGACAGAGTCTATGAGAGAGAGTTTGGCGTTTAGTAAGGTTGTTTCATGGAGGTGTATGTCAATTGGAGTTGTAAGATATTTACTAATAGTACTGTGGCCCTCTGGAGTGTGAAAGTGAGATATCTGGTGACAACTACATAAAGCTGAATTAATACTGGTACTTATGCTACTGACTGTAAACATACAGAAAAGTATCTGAAAGAGAGGACCCATTCAATGCTTTGGTTATTGTTAATAAGGGGAGGGTGACAGCAGGCGCAACTTTCTAATTCTTCTGGCGGAACCAAACAACATCATTTTAGCATTTAAAGGACAACTCCACCTTAGAACTACAAAAAATCTAGTTTTTTACTCTGTCTTTATTTTCTGACCTAATTTTACACCTCATCACTCTCAACTGCTTCTTATAGAATTTTAAAATGTTTTCTGCAAAATGGCTATCAAAGGGGCTTAACATAACAAAATGATCTTATTTTTCTTGAAGCCTTTCTCTTTCCTATAATCCATTACAAGTCTGCTTTATTTGAGTCATGCTAAATATAAGGAAGTAGTGGTACATTCGCATGCCACTGACATATAATGGGATTAGTATCAGTCAGCCCTCTTACATACTTATCTGCAACAGGACTGCTGCTTTTATTTCTTGAATGGTCCACATTTGTGTGCGTCTCAGGGCTTGTTTTACAGTGTACTAAGGAATTATACAGCAACCAAAACCATGACTAAATTGCAGGCCTTTGAACAAAGTATCTTTAGTAAAGAAGAATCAACACCCCTCCCCCACACTTTGGTAAATGTGCTGATATTTTTTAAGAATTACAACAAAAAATATTTTCGTACTTTTCTCTAAATGTCACTGACATTTTTGATACTACATTCAAGTCATATTTAAATCTAAATTGGCATAAAAAAAACAAACATTTAAATTTAAGCCTTAGCATTTCACTACTGTGATGCTGCTTATGTAAATTTGTCAAAAGAGGTGATAACTGCACTTGAACAACTCACTGGTATAATTGCTCTGTTTTACTATAAAAGGCATGGCTACATTGGAAGCAGCTTTGATACAGTGTATGTTCACTTCCTCTCTGCAATAAAGACAATGGAAAACAGCTTCACACCTCTGTCTTGTTTACAGCAGCATGAGCTCCTGACACCAGAATAATACACATATTAGACTGTCAGAAGTACCCGACTACAAATTTCTCTTTGTCTGTGGTATGTCATGTAGGTATAGACAAATTCCTCTGCAAATTAAATGAGAAGTTAAGCTTAAAGAAAATGGGTGGTCTTTCCCTTTCTTTGATTCCAAGATGAGAAAAAAAGAAGTTATGTACTCACCATAACGTTCCACGTGCGTTGTCCATCTTGTCTTCATTCTTAGCAGGTTGGGTTTGGTTCCGACTCAGCCTTATACAAAGCTTGAGGTCTTCCACTAGCTGGTGGCTAAAACCCTATCCCATGATGCACTACGAGAGCTCCCCAGATCTTGTTTGCAGATATAGCTAAATAAAGGTCACTGAATACATAATACAGCAATGAAGAAGGCCAGAGGACACTAATAGCCAATTGCATCTGCTCAGTCTTCCAGAAGCGAAAGGCTGGGAGAAGGGGGTGGGATGTAAGAATGAAGATAAGATAAACAACACGTAAGGAACGTTATAGTGAGTACATAACTTCTTTATGTGATGTTGTCCTATCTCACCTTCATTCTTAGCAGTTTGGGACAGCGTCCCAGCACCATCTTTCTTGGGTGGCTCAAAGGAGAATATTCTTCAGAACAATGGACCCAAAGGAGGCCCTGTTTCTGGAGGCCAATAATGACTGATAAAGGTATGAGGCCTTGCCCATGTTGTTGCAGCACGACTGGTGACAATTGGTAGTCTCGCCTGAAAGGCAGAAGAGGTTGCATTGGCTCTTGCAGAATGACTTTTTACTTTATGGGAAAGTTATTTGTTTTGAGATTGGTAACCAAAGGTAACACAATCTGACAGCCACTTCGAAAGTGTGACTTTTGACAAAAGAGATACAAATAATTGGTTGGATTTTCTGAAATCTTTTGTCATATGTAAGTACAAATGCAATTGTCTATGTACATCCAGTTGGTGCAGCATATATTCTGCCTTGTTGCTATAAGTTGGGGGGGGGAAAACGGTAGTTCTATGGACTGATTCAGGTTAAATTCTGAGCATACTTTGGTAGAAAGGATGGGTTCGTTCGTAGGGATACTCTATCTTTGTGGAAGAGCACGTAGGGGGCTTTATTGATAATGCTTGCAGCTCTGAAACTCTTTAGCAGAAGTAATAGCTATCAAAAGAATAATTTTCCTAGTCAGATACTTGAGATTGCAGGATGATGCAGGCTCAAAAGGGGGAAGAATCAAACGTGAGAAGACAAAATTCAAGTCCCATGGTGGTGGAGGGACTTGGATACCCTTAAGAACGGCTTTCTAAAGTCTGTGGGACATCACATTAGGGCCTGATTCTCCTAAATGGAAATTAGATATAGCAGCTAATTGGACCCAACTAGTAGCTGCAGCTGCCCCTTCATTAAACAGCTTTGCTAGGAATTCAAGAATAGACGCTATTGGGACAGAGAAGGGATCAATGTGATTATTCAAAGCCCATGAAGAAAATCTTTTCCATTTGCTTCTATATAAACCTTTCTTGTCGAAGCCTTATGAGACGAGATTAGGATATGTTTTACTGACATAGAAAGGTTAGGGAGCCTGGCTATGGTTGGATACGGAGCAGCCAAGCTGTCAATTTCAGGGTTTGACGTGAGGGGTGCAGCACCCCGATGCAGGAGTCTAGAGGTCCAGAACTGGGTCCAGAATCCACAGCTCTTCCTGGAGATGAGGCCACAGGAAGGGTAACCAGATTTGATGAGGCCAGTATGGGGCGATGAGTATTAAGTTCCTTCCCAAATGACTGGCTTTCTGAAGAACTTTGGGTATCAAAGGAAAGGGAGAAAATGCATAGAGGAGACCCGAGGGCCAATCATGAACATGTGCATCCCTTGGTGACTCCCCAGTGGGGGGATCAGGACAAAGTAGCTGCTGCATTTGGCATTTATGGATGTGGCAAAAAGGTCACAGCAAGGCTGGGCCCATTTGCGGAAAATCTTTTCCACCACTTCCTGTTTTAGGGACCACTTGAGGCAGCAGAATCGCTCTGCTGAGTTTGTCTTCAATCACGTTGGATTTCCCCGGGATGTGCGTTGCTATCAAAAAGCACTGGAAGGAGGTTGTCAAGTGCCATACTCTCAGGGCCTCCCGAAAAAGGGGGCAAGATCTGGTTCCTCCTTGTTTATGTACTATTCAACTAACATGTTGCCCGTCTGTATTGCAATAGGTCCTAGTGGAAGAGTGTCATGGAATGCTTGCAACACTAAAAGCACTGCTCTCATCTCTAGGACATCGATGTGCAAATGCCCTCATTGTCCTGCCAAGTGCCTTGAACTGTCCTTCCCAGATAATGCCCCCCCCACCCTATCTGGGAAGTGTCCATGGTCACCGTGGCTAATATGACTGGGGAAGAGCAAAGGGATGACCTAATGTCACATGAGTGGAGTAAAGCCACCAACGAAGGTCTTTTCTGAAGGATTCCATTATCAAAATTTGGTGGGACATGGGTAGTTCCTGCATAGACCACTGAGTGAATAGTAGCCATTGTAGTATTCTCATGTGCAGGTCTATATTAGGAGAACAAAAACCCGACTGAGCGAATCTCAGTTGAGCAACACAGAAAGAGTGAAAACCACTAATATCGCAAGAATGAACTGATATAGTTTATGTGTTTTATCCGTTTAGTTTCTCTGGTTCGATATTAGCAGTTTTCGCTCTTTCTGTGTCACTCAACTGGCATTCGCTCAGTCGGGTTTTCGTTCTCCTAATATAGACCCCTCTTGTGCAGACATGCTAAGGGAATCAGGGTTATTGCAGCTGCCATGGTTTCCATTTATTTGAGGAGTGTTCTTACTTGTACTTTTTTCTTGGAAAGAAGGTTTTGGACCTGATGTCTTAGGGCTTGAACCCTTTCGGTGGGAAGTTTTGCCATCACGTTTGCTGTATCTAGATCTGCTCCATATGCTGAGATGGCAACAAGGCAGATTTTTTGTAGTTTATTGTGATTCCTAGGTGAGAGCAGAGATGTATAGTGTTGTCTCTCGTTTTGGATAGTAGATGCTCAGTGGTGGTGGTGGTTAGGAGCCAGTCGTCTAGGTAGGTATGGAAACACTCTGAATCCTAGGCGTCTCAAGTGAGCTGCTACTACTGCTATACACTTGGTGAACACTCTGGGGGCTGTAGTGAGGCCAAAGGGCAGAGCTTGGAAATGGTTGTGATTGGCTCCAAGCCGAAAGCGCAAATGACTCCTGGATCACCTGTCCATTTTTATGTGGTAGTATGCATCCTGGAGGTCTACAAAGCACATCCAATCATCTCATCCCAGAAAAGGGAGCACTGATTGCAGTGTTACCATCTGGAACTTTGACTTTCTTACCGATTTGTTTAATTTGCTGAGATTCAGGATGGGTCTCCAGTCCCCTGTTTTCTTTGGAACTAAAAAGAACCTTGAGTAAGTTCTGGAACCTATTTGTTTTGTGGGGACTGCTTGGATGACTATTTTGTCTAGCAACTTTTGTATTTCTAGAGTTGCCTGATCCCTTTGACTGGGAGGAACATCCGGGATGGGTTTTTTTTGGGACGGGGAAGGAAAAGGGTATGGAGTAACCTCTGGATACGATACTTTGCACCCATTTGTCTTTTGTTATTGTTAGCCAGGCTTCTGGGTACAAAGATAAGCGGCCCCTGACTGCCTCCAGAGATGGACAGGTGGGCCTTCTTAAAGGAACACTGAAAAAGCTTACTAAGGAGAGAGTCCCTGTTGCCCTGGTTTTGCAGAACCCCTCTGCCACATGGTCAGTGTCTTCCATTAGCACTTCTCCCTCTGCCCCTGGGAGAAGAATCAACATGTATGTCCTGGAAAGCTCTCTGGGATTTTTAAAACCACATTTTTCCTCCTTTCTGACCCTTTGGGTAAGGTCTAGTAGGTAGGGAAACACGGACTCCAACGCCAGACAGAGTCTTTCCTCCTTGTTCACACCTGGTCAGTGTGTCTTTGACTTTTGGCCCAAACAAAGATGAGCCATCAAAGGGCCGTTCACAAAAGAAGATTTTAAAGGGTTGCGCAAAGTTATACAAGCGCATCCAGGAATGTCTCCTTAGGGAAATTCCTGAACCTGCTGCCCTGCTCGCTCCATCCACTGCATAAGAAATGAGCCTCAGGGAGGAGCCGACAACTTAAGTTAAGGTGGAGAGCTGAGAGGAAACCTTGTCTGATACCCCTTCAGCTACTGAACCTTGGAGGATATTTTGTAGCGCTTTTAGGAGATCTCTCTGAAGCCTAGCAAAGTGAGTCAGATAATTCAGCTAGCTGAGTGCAAAAGTCTGAAAGTGAAGTGATGAATTTGCTTGGCCTCTGAGGAATAGGTTCCACTGAGTCTGGAGATTCCCATGCTTTTCGACAAACTAATTGTATCAGATTGAAGCCCAAGTTGCGGAAGGGTGAGACCCAAAAGCCTTCAGGTATACAGACTCCTCCTCAAAAGGTCTGATGGGCTTCCAGCCACCTCTCTGTTTTAGCATTTCCATGATGTCTGTAAGGTAGACATCCTCAGAGGGCAACCATGTGGACCCTTCTGAGTCATTAAGGTCTGTATCTGAAGTAATTGTCTCTTCTCAGGAGTCTAAATGCTTCCTCTTACATAGCCTCTTCCGAGGGACCTCTTCAGAAGCTATTCTGGAAAAGTTTCGGAAGAAAGGGGGTCACCTAATGGGGCATCCTGAGGCCTAGGGTTTCTGTGGATGCAGTGATACCGAAACAAACACCGGTGCCATTGGGGAAAGACTGTCCCGACCTGAGAGTGGACCTGTCTGTGGAGACAGCACTCTCATCACCTCGAATGCCCCCCGTCCCTGGTCTGAATCTGAAGTATCAGAGGGAACCCCCAAAACCAAGGGGGTTGTCTGCGAGGCTGAGGTAGGAGCCAAGCTCACCCAAGCCGATGCCCCCAGAGGCAAGTTCGGATCTGACAACTGTCCGATCAGACTCCCCTCCCTGGACCAGACTGGAGAGTGTCGGCTCCTAGAGCCCTCAAGTTCAGATGGAATCCAGGACACTGGAGCAACAGTCGGAACTGAAGATCCTGTGATAGGTCTTGGTTCTGACAGTTCCATTACAATCAGATCTGGACATTCTGGCTCCAAGATCCGGGATTGGATCCGAGAAGGAATCGATGGTGAAAGGGTAGGTTTGGTGAGTTCTGAAGCCCTCTGGCTTGGATCAGACAATTGTTTGGCGAGCGCCAGTGTCCTCAATAGCCTCTGCACCACACGATCCACATCATCATCGGACAGGCTCCTGGAGGATCAAGTGGAGGGAGTGAGGGAGCAGGAGATCTGGAAGACTGCAATAAGGAAGACCTTAAAGTGGGAGACACCAGTTACAATTCAGGGGACTGGCTCCGCAATTGAAACTCCAATGGCACTGATACAGAAGGAGCCGAGGTAGAAGGCTTCTTGGGTCCAAAAAAGAAACTTTAGGTAACTTTTTTGATGGCTCCGACTGAACACTCGAGGATGAGGACCCTTTCTCCGACTTGTCCGATTTCAAAGTAAGGGACTGGCTCAACTTTGAAGGACCCTGTCCACCTTCAACTGCTTCTGAGAAAGGGGTCTTCAACAAGCATCTCAAAATGAGCTTGTTCTTTCTCTCTAACAACACCTTGTGACTAAAGGAATGACAGACAGCACAGGACTCCTGAAGGTGAACCGCTCCGAGGCAGTAGACACAAATGGTATGTCCATCAGTTATGGACATTTTTTTGGTTGCACTTTACACATTTTTTAAACCCAGAGGGTTTAGCTTCCTTAGAATCTTTAGAAGACATGACTAAACAGCAACAATAACAGGAAAAACAGCTAACATCTATAGAAAAAAACAGAGAAAAAATATAACTTTATAAAATCCACTACTACTACTACTTTTAAACAACTCTCTTATTTATTTATTTTTTTAACAAGTACAACAGCTGTCAGACAAAACACATGGGAAAGGCCATCTAACTAAAATGAGCAAATGCAGCTCTCCAATTTAAATGGAATAACCTATACTTAATGGAAGAAAAGCCCTCTCACTAAAACAGGCTTTCTAGATTTAAGTTTAATGCTAGGAAAGGGGAAGAAAGGCCTAATGGAAAAAACAACAGCCAACAGCAAAAACAGCAGCAGAAAAAGCGGAACAAAGACAATTCACTTAATAACAATTAGCTGGAATAAAATAGATTGAAAAAGTATAACAATGTTTAGAATATAAAGCAGAAAAAAATACTTAGCCAGAGCCAGTAGGAAGAGCACCTGATCTTGTTTAGCAGCAAACAAACAAGATCTGGGGAGCTCTCGTAGTGCATCATGGGATAGGGTTTTAGCCAGGAGCTAGTAGAATACCTCAAGCTTTCTATAAGGCCAAGCCGAATCCAACCTGCTAAGAATAAAGGCAAGATAGGACAACATCACATTGAAAGTTTTATAAAGTATAAGCAGGTTTCAGGTACCTACATAGTACTAGAATCATATTGTAGGGAGAAAAGCAAACTAAGAGTTGAGTTAAACTGTAGGAGAAGGTGGAGTTTTACTATAAAGTGTAGTTAACCGGGTATGCAGACTGTTGAGAGTTTGAAGGAGTTTACATGTTATTATATTATGGTTAGGTGCAGATTCGCAGAAATCAAGATAATCTGTGAACAGAATAAGGTTGGAGAGTTTGTGATCAATATTCAGAGGATGGGCTTCATAGATAAACAGCCCATAATGCAGAGTTTATTCAGCAGATATGCAGAGTGTGCAGGATTTCAAATACAATGCATAATGCATGCCATCGGAGCTGTGAGCCACCCTGAGCAGCAAGCTCACAAACATCATTGCTGTGCAAGTATGCAGTGCTCATCTATGAGTTCTAAAGACAGTCTCAATGAAAAAGCTGAACAGGATTGAGAATAGAACTGAGCCTTGAGGTACTCCAGAGGTAATGTTAAGATAAGAAGATATACTACTGTTGTATGCAGTGTTAAAGCTTCCATTAATAAGGCAGCTTGAGAAACATTCTGCTGGAGCGTACAAGGAAGCTAATTAGGAGGGTATGGTTCACAGACTCTTAGGCTTTCATGAAGTCAGCAAATTGGGAACCAGTGAGGTGGCTTAGTGACTTGCACTATTAACTTCACAGAACGTATTTTGGTTTAGTGATGACCTGTTTTAAGGCACATCTCTCAAACATTTGTAATGTTAACCTCAGAAAATTTAACACACATAACATTTAAACACAGCACTGCTACACACAGGATAACAGCAACATTCAAACTACACTGACAAACTCATGTGTAAAATATCCTTTATAAAATATAGCATGTTCAAAGTTTGGATTTTCACTTGTGGCTTAGGGGGATAATTATCTGCATATTACAAGCCCATAACTTTCAGCCCCTCTATAATGTTCCCAATGTGGTTCACACACTACTGCGAATCACTTCTAATTGCCACTCATCACATCTTACTTTCCCTTACAAGCTTTGCAATACACCCACACAAACCAAGAGAAAAAAGAAACTTAAAAAGGAACACAGAACAACCTATCATTTGCCTACCTCTTCAATGTACTGCCATCTTAGAGTATTGTGATGCACTTCAAAATTTAGAGTTCACATTCTTAGCATGTACATATCAGCTGGAGATCAAGCACATCCAATATATTTGACAGATATCCACTCATTCCAGTCTTTCAAAATTACCAGACATGAACATCAGTGAACATTAACACTTACAATAACATAGAAACACGCTCATTTTGCTGAGAACCTTGCCAATTAACATTTAATCAGCCGAGTGTTTAAACCATTGTAAAGTATAATATTCCACTTACATATCAGTTATTCAAACTAGCATCACAACTGTGTCCATTAGTCATACTAATTCACTATCAGAAACTAGCCTAATCAAGTATCCTTTATGTTCACAAATTTAACAAACAGCAAAATGCCCATTGACATCCTGGTCATATTGCTGCACGTGTTACCAATCATAAGAGTTTAGCAGCATTAACCAATAAATTATAATCTCATATAAAATACAAGTTCACATGAATTTCTCCTTTTAATTCATCGCTAAAATTATCTAATGTGCTGTCACACATGCTCACACTTCATAAAAATTATAATTAATGTACAAAAGTCCCTCAGATGGCCCTCTGGAGTCTTTGTCACCATCACATATCTACCTACCTAAGAATGGGACATCAGCATCTCATTTTCTCTTTGTTGAGACATGAGGCATCCAATCTTCTTCAAAGTACACAGTTTTACAGCCATCATTACTTTTTCTATAATCGAAAGCCATATTCTCCAAACTCACACAGTCCATGGTAGATGGAATCCCTTACAAACTGCCCATTATGGACTAGGCTCAGATAAACAGCTGCATTTTTTATGGAAAACTTATTTTTAACACTGCTGAGAATAAAAACTTGTACCTTATCTTATGCCATCTGCACTCCTTAACTTCAGACATCAGTCTTTGCATTGCACTGTAGTCTCCTAGACACCATGATCCACCAGTACAGACTTTTCTACTGTTATTTTCTTCCATGGTTGCAACAGCTGTGACACAGCTTGTTTCTTCCTATTTCACTGGCCAAAATACCACAGAGTCTCAAACTATATTCCCCTGCCTTATTTTACTGAATGTAATCAACTTGGCTACTTAACAACACTGATTTATTCTACATATCCACCACCCTCTGCTGCAGTGGTAACATCTAGTCATAGTGCTTCTTAAAAAAAAAAAAAAAAAACTTACAGGATTCATCACTAGATGTCTCACATTGCTCAACATACTGACTTAACAACCCCCAAGACCACTTCAGCCTACTGCTGTACAGCTTTCAGGCACTATCTAAATCCATTTTCCAGAGCCATATTACATTGCATTATACATACACACACATACATATTTGTATATACAGACACACAAACACACAAACCAAGAAAGAAAAGAAACTTTACCTCTGCAAAGGCAGCAGGACTGAATGGAAGGATTGCATTACCCACCATAAATTTAGTTGGTGCATTCATTTTCTGTGAAACCTGGTAAAATATAAAAAGAGTGGTAATGACATTTACATTAAAGTCTTCATAGATCTTCTGGATGTTTAACCAAACAAGAACAGCACAACATCACTAACATTACTTAACAGCAAATTCAAATACTTCAATACAGCATTCATTCATATGACTAAAGCTCTTCAAATACTGCCTATTTTGATGACATGGCAGGATGCAAATACTGCAAGCTTGAAAACAGAAAGGATTTCATATATTTTAAAGCAGCCTACATCCCCGCCATTAAATTAATGACTACATCCTGCTGCTATAACTAGTGAAAATGCCATTTTAAAGATAATGGCAGAATGGCTTCTGAGCTAACAAGACTACAAAAATCAACCATCTCAAACCTCAAAAATGCAATCTCTGGCCTATTAAACACACAAAAATTATTAAGAGAAAACGGCAACATGGTATTTGCATGTATATGTACCACAGAATTAATATCCAGCCATAAGTGACATTCTATCAATTACTTCCAAGGCAGTGTTCCTTCTGTTCCCTAGTCAAATCACTATCCCTTCGGTATGCACAGCTGTCAGGTGACAGTTCACATGATCCATATAATGAAATAAGTGCTCTGCCTCTCTTAAATTTTTTTTTTTCATTTTGACACCTAAATAGGATTCTAATAAAGGCTGTCAATTTCCTGGTTTCTATCGATATACAAGGTTGCATTGTTAAAGCTGTTCAATATTCTACAGTAAAACTTCCAGACATAATTTCCTGAAATAATATACAAACTATGCTTCTCTTGTACATGTACTTAAAAAGGCAAGGAAACAACATCTTGAATGTGTAAAAATATTAATTTCTGGAAATGTTTGAACATATTAATTTTAAGGACAACCACATATTGTTTTATTACTGGTTTTACACCAAAAAACAAAGTTGTATTGTAGACACATACTTTCCATTTTGAATAAAACTTATAAGTTCATGTTTGTTCTCAATCAAATATGATGGAATTCTGGGCTTTGTCAAGAATATATGCCTGTTTTGCAAATATATTTTTTGCAAAGCTCCACAATATGACCCTGAATGTTACTATACATAATCCACAGGCTCCACAATATGACCCTGAATGTTACTATACATACTCCACAGGCTCCACAATATGACCCTGAATGTTACTATACACAATCCATAGGCTCCACAATATGACCCAGAATGTTGCTATACACAATCCACAGGTTCACAGGTATTTACTAAGAGACCATCAAGAAATTCAGACAGAACACCTAATTGCTGTGGGAGACTAACAATGTCCCTCAAGAAGATTTTCTTCACATATCCCGGGCAAAAATTTATCATACCCATCTAGTCATGCAGACTAGTTTTAAAGGTTAAATAAACTAAAAAAGAACAAACTGGTACAAAAATACACCAGTGGAGAAGCCACACCACAAGCAAGTTTATTACCACACTTAAGCATTTTCAGACATTACACTAAAAGGACTTCTTCAAAATGTTGAATCCTGACTGTTTTTTTTTTTTTATTTAAATTTTCAAAATTGTTAGGGAAGCACTCTGCTTGATAGGAAAAGGGGACCTGATTCCATACATGAGAAATGCACTGGCATAGTATCTGTCACACCATTCAGTGCTGCTGATGTGGTAGCATAGATTTAAGTCTCTAGAACAGGGGTTTGCTTTACTGCAGTCTCTATTTAGGTGAAGAGGTTCAAAAAGTGCCAGATCATTCATAGCTCAGAATGCTAAACACAGAACACCCCTCAGGAGTGAAAGGCCAGGGATTTTAGTCTATCAGACTAGCTAAGGGTACCGAGCATGGAGAGCTTTTTGGTGAGGAAATGTTGAGGTCTCCCAAGCTGGTTTAAGTATTTAGTAAAGCATATGCTGAAGGGTGCACTACATTCAATGTTGGGCCCTGTAAGAGATGAATAAACTAAGACTATAACTTCTTTGGACCTTGTTAAGATACCACAAAGGATATGTTGTGCAAGGTAGAAGGATTATCTTTAAATATATATATATATATATATATATATATATATATATATATATATATACACGTGTGTGTTTGTGTGTGTGTGTCTTTATATATATATATATATATATATATATATATATATATATATATATATATATATATATATATATATGTGTGTGTGTATATAAATATATGTGTATATATATATATATATATATATATATGTATATATATATATATATATAGATATATATATATATAGACATATGTACATATATATATATATATATATATATATATATATATGTAAACATCTTTATAACATCAAATCACCACAGAGGAGTCAAAGTCAAAGCTGAGTTTATCATCAAAAAACTTACCAAAGTCCCTGATGACTATATCAAATTTAAGTGGAATGGTATCTATGTGATAAGTAGTAGTGATGCTAGATTTACCAATGGAAACTATGTTACTTTTCTGGTGAAGAGGGTAAGCCCATGATTAATACACCATGCATTTTGTTTGGTTCACCCCTCATTTGAGAATCAGAATGGGATTTGATAACCACCCCAAATAAGAAATCATCATCATAGTCCCTTGATATCAGCTTTTGTAACTATATATATATATATATATATATATATATATATATATATATATATATATATACACACATATATAAAAACAAAGAGGAGGGGACTGAGGACAGACACCTGCGGGACAATGCTAGTGACATTTTTCTGTCTAGAGCAAATACTCTTAATCCTAACAATAGGAGTTTTCTCAAACAGACCATAACTAATCCAGTGAATTATGAATGGGTTAATGTTGAGTTGGGATACTACATCAATCTCACCATGAAGGACAGTGTCAAAGGCCTTATAGTCCAGATAAGCAGTGTGGACTGTATGCCCATTATCCTTGAGAACTTATGATTTGCCTTTTGGAAAAAAAACTGTGTGCATCCAGGGATATAAGGTCACCTATGTTACTGTTTTAGTTCTGCTATAATACATTTCATAGCCTTGCATTTAATACTAATGAAGCTAATAGGCCTGTAATTCCCTGGGTCAGTAGAGGGATCACCTTTATGCAAGGGTACCACAACTTCCAAGCTCCACATCTCACAGAACTAACCAGTGGACAGAGTCAGGATGAAGAGCTGATGAATTTAGCTAGATGGGACTTTATACTTCTCAACAGGCATCCAGGGATATTGTTGGGAACCCATGAAAGTACTGTCTTTAATTCTGAAAAGTGCCAAAGGGATGTGGTCAGACCTGATCTTAGAAGGGGTGTGTAAGGGGAATGGAAGGGTTCAGAGGAAAGGGCACAAAATAATAACAAAGAATGCTAAGTTTTTTCTATAATGGTCCGTCTTCACTCACCCCCATTTTCAATACAACTAGTTGCTGCATCTCAGGAAAAGGAAAGTAGTGACTTTACTGATAAGAAGCTCACGCAATCAGGTGTGATCAAATAAAGAATCACAGAGACTGTCCTTTTTAAATGTAATATTACTTGTAACCACAATTCTTAATGGAACTAAAGACAAAGAAGGGCTACCATGAAACTATAATAAGAAAATAATTGTTATGAACCCTCAAAAAATTAATTCATTTTTCCATAAAATGCTAAATGAGAATCACTGCAAAGTAAAAACTGAAGGAAAACTTTTAAAACAAAAAGAGCACTGTTTCATGATGCTTAATGGAATGTTGACAAAAGTTGGAGCTAGAAATAAAATATGGCAAAAAATGGGTTCTTTTAACATGGAAGCATGGCACTTTGCATTCAAGGTAGGTTTGGGATCTTTAGTTAGTTAGTGTATTTGTTAACTGGGACACTATGACTGGGCACAAAGCCCCTTTTTAGCAGAGGCATGGGAGAAAAAAACCCAAATAATGTAAAAATAAGTAACTACATAAAAAATAAGACACTCATACTGACAACAATGTGATTAAGTGATACTGAAAAGAGCTAAGCTACCTCAATAAATGTGATTACAGTAGTTACAACAAAATAAAAAGTGACATACACATAGTGTATGTAAATCGATCAAAAAAATAAATGCTTCAAATATTGAGACACAAGACATCAACCACATAAGGTCAAAACACAAAACATTGAAAAACCTGCAAAGAAAAACAGTCCTTGCTGTACCGCAATCTCACTCAACATGCTGCCATCTTTTTAGTGCTGCTAAAAAAGCTGGTAGCACAAAACAATGATATTCGCTGGTTCGACTTAAGCATTTGTGGTTATGAATGACACCCCATAGTGTATACATAATACATATCACACATTTAAAAGAGCATTAAACAGCTTGCACAGCACTTTTAGACAGATAAGGAAGAAAGAAGATTAAGAGGCTCTTTTCCAATCTTTACACTGAAACTTCCCCATAACACTAGCTCCAAATGTGTCTGAATAGTGGTAGTGGTAGTGTTATGTGAAGATTTTTTATGCTATAATGTAGGGTTACTGTTGGGGGCAGGGTGAGGGTTAGCACACTTTGCCCTCCTCGCACCAACTTAGTAATGCATGCAAACCCTAACCCTGTCCCCAAACCTGTCTTTATTCCTTACCTTTAAAAAAAAACTTTTCCCATACTATTACTATTCCATAAGGCAAACTCAGTCAAATATTCACCAACACATACACAGCCAACATTACATCTAACCCCTTACCTAACTCTTACATTAACAATAACACAACATACTAAAGGTCTAACATCCAAACACACGCACAAACACTCTCATCACTTCCCAAACCTCACTCTCCTGCATCGACAAAACATACCTTAGAGATTTCGAATGTTCATTAATATGAATGTTCGATAATCTCTACCACCCTTCACATTTATCGAACAAACATACACTTTTCTTGTATTTCATTCAATGAAATGCAGGGGAACTACCACCTACAACACACACACATACATGCACGCACATATACACACACACAGACACACACACCTAAAACAAAATCTTTCAGCCTCTGAATATGGAGGAAAACACAACAAAAGAAAGAAAAACTCTCTGTGCAAGGTAAACAAGAGCAAGACCATGACTGGATAATATGAAAACCAATACAGAGAAATGTCTCTTTCATCTTACATCAAATACTTCTTCAAACTGAATCGGAAATACTACTTAAAGAAATACAAATAACCTGACTAAATCACATGATTAATTACATTCTTTTAATATAACTTTCTATTCTTAAAAATACTACTATTAATTATTACACTTTGTTTTTAATGTTGGTTATAATTAATACTGCCATTTAGTCCCTGAAAATTACTTGCATCCAAAATAATTTTCCATTGCAGCTCTAAATTAGAGACTCCCTTCTACCAGATTCCACTGTTCATGCACTAACATTTAAAAACAAACTTTTTAAAATTGGAACAACCATTTCAATGTTAATAAAGTGCATAAGAATAGATGTAAAATTATGTGAGTTAGATAAAATTTCTGTAGTTTCCACTTACAACAAAGAAAGCCTTTGCCAGTAATTCTATTGCAGGGAACAGGCCAGTTTATAGTTTCTATCTTTTCCAGATGTGGTTTTGCCACCCCTCTTCCTATAAGGTACCACAGATACCCCAATTCCACCATGTATAATTTACTGTTTTAGCCCTGACAGTCTTACTGGATTAGTTCTGATTACAAATAAAGACGGAAATACCTCTACTAGTTAACAGAAGACAAGGGAGCTTGTAGTAAAACTATGGTACCTTGGAACAGACAGGATAGTGACAGCAAATACTAATCTAAGCTTTGCAGCCCAATGAGGGTAGCTTTGATGTAAACAAGAAAACAACTGATGGAAGGAGACAACAGTTAAGACTCTAAAAAAAAAAAAAAAAAAAAGAAAAGTGAGGACATTGAGAGTGAAGTACTTAATTGCCATCTGCTACTTTCTGCAACTTCTGGAAATCCAACAAAGCATACATAAGCCTAATGTATACTCAGGGCACCATCCAAAATTAGGATAATCAGAAAAAGGCAGACCAGGGTGGCACTGCAGACATTACCACTAACAAAAGACCCTGCAAGAGTTATGACCAAGGCTGTACCTGATGTTGGCACTATTACTGTGAGCAGTGCAAGGTCTGACACAAATGCATTACACTTAAACATCACGTCTCCGGAACTTGAAACCCCTGAAATGCTTGAGAACAGGCAGGGGAAGAGCGATGACAGGGGGACCATGAGGCTCAGAAATATTAGAGAGTAGAAAGCAATCACCCCTTACGGTAACCACAAATCCAAGCACGCCATAAATTCTACCACCAACACTTCAATTCTGTTACCACCAAATGCTTGCAGTGCTGGCACATACAATCACTGCCTCTGAAAGTTCCACACATCCTTAAAACCTCTGTGCCTAGACAAATTGGATACAAACTGCATAATGTAGTCAGGAAAGAAAAATACAGCACTTTTAATGTGGACTTATATGTCAAAACAGAAAAATATGCTGCGTTAACACCAAATGTTTATTATTACACCAAACAATAGGTAGACCATAACTTCAAGCAGCTACTATTTTTATTTTAACTTAATTTACTCACTGTGATAATGGAGGAAGCTGGTAAAATCCAATTTTCAGTGAAGACTTGGAGAGAAAAATCTCCCAATATAGGTAAATTGTAAAGAGAAAGTACAGTTATGTACACTTACCCTAAATTTAGATGTTCGGTGTATTCACTGTTGCAGTCATCACATTTGGTTTATCTGCTTGCAGTAGCCCTCAGTCGGCCTGATTATCAAAGTCTTGGGTCCTGCGTCGGTTGCTCTCATCTTCCGTGATATCAGGTAGTCAGGGGTATAAAGCATGCAGCCGATGTCATTACATCAGTTTTTCTTGCCCCAGAAGTCAGGTACCCCCCTAATGGGAAGCAATTAAAAATATATACACACACACACAAATATATATATGCATATATGTATATACACACACACACACACACACACACACACACAAGGTTACACCTCCAACAAAAAAGCAAATACACCAAAAAGCTTTTAAGCATAGTAGAGGTATAGTCAAAAGAAGTCAGGGGGCTGGAGGGAGGGTAACCAGGACTGCAACAGTGAATACACTCTAACATCTACATTTATGGTAAGTGTACACAACTGTACTATGTTCTTCGTGTTTCACTGTTGCAGTCATCATATTTGGGTAGATTCCCAAAGCTAAGGATGGGAGGAGGACTTTAGATACAATTAGGACCAGCTATAAGGCCCTGCAAGACTGCAGTGGCAAAGCCAGCTTTGGATTTAGAGAAAATTGGCAAATGGTAATGCTTGGTGAAAGTATGTACAGAACTCCAGGTAGCAGCTTCTAGGATGTCTCTGGTAGGGACACCTCTGAGAAAGGCTGTAGAGGTAGACGCAGCTCTGGTTGAATGGGGTCTAAACCCCTGTGGGATAGGTTTTCCATGGTGCTTATAGCAGAAATTAATGCAATGGCCTATCCATTTAGAAATTATTTGCTTTGAAATAGCCTTCCCCTCTGCCCCTGCAACAAATGCCACTAGCAGTTGTTCAGATTTCCTTTGAGGTTTAGACCCGTCCAAGTAAAATCTAAGTTGTCTGTGCACATCAGAGTGCAGTATTCCATTCCCCTTTGTTCTGCGGATTAGAAAAAAAGGTAGGCAAATGAATGAATTGATTAAGAGCCACACTGGATGCCACCTTGGGCATGAAAGAGGGATTGGTCCTGATGGACACCCTGTCCGCATGAAAGATTATGAAAGGGTCCACTGCCATAAGGGCCTGCAATTCAGATACCCTTCTTGCTGAAGTGATTGCTAAAAGGAAATGTGTTTTCCAAGAAAGGAATTTTAACTCTGCACTTGCAGCTGGCTCAAAAGGAGGAAGAGTGAGCTTTTCCAATACAAAGTTAAGGTCCCAGGCTGGAGTTGGGGCTCTCCTGGGTGGTCTTAAGTTTTTGGCCCGTCTGAGGAACTGCTTGAGCAGTGGGTGAGAAAAGAGGGGTGGTTCTGTGTTGTAATGAGCTGAAATGGCTGAGGCATGAATTTTGATGGGGGAAAAGGAAAGGCCCTTGTGAAGCATCTCAGCTAAGTATCAAATAATCTGAGGTAAATTGGGTGCTGCTGTGGCCATCCCTTGAGTTTGGTTCCAGGCACAGAATCTTTTCCATTTTTCAGCATAAGATTTTCTAGTCCTAGGCCTCCTTGCCACCAAAATGACATCCAACGTTTACTTACTGAGGGATGGTAACTGAGAGATTAGGTGATTAGCTAGGCAGCCAGGTTCACACTTTGAAGCTGGGGGTGCAGAATCTGGCTCTCCTGCTGTGACAGCAGAGTGGGGGGTCTGAAGCAGGTGTCATGGGGCTAGCAGTGACACACTGCGCAGGAGGGGGTACATCAGTGTTGGTGTGGCCAGTCTGATGCAATCAGTATCATCCTTGGTTTGTACTGTTTGATCTTTAGTAGTACCTTGGAGAGGAGAGGTAGAGGAGGAAAGGCATAAACTGACAGATTTTTCCAGCTGAAGGACAGAGCATCCACTTTCCAAGCTTGTTTGTGGAGAGTCCTTGTGGAGAATTTGTCTAACTGGTAGTTGTGGGGGGAGGCAAACAGGTCTATATCTGGGCTCCCCCATTTGTTTATCAACATGTTGAAAGTCTTTGGTTCCAGTGTCCGCTCCTGTGGGTCCATGAGATTTCTGCTTCGTTCGTCTGCCCGGGTATTTAGTTTTCCTGGCAATAATTGAGCCTGTAGATGCACTTGGTAGCTCAATGCTGTGTTCCAGAGAGCCATGGCTAGTCTGCAGAGGGGGCAAGAATGGGTACCCCCCCTGCTTATGTACCACATAACAGTGGTGTTGTCCGTCTTTACCATTAATTGTCCTGGAAGAATGTGGTCCTTGAAGGCTGTCAGAGCATTCTGCACAGCTAACATTTCTTTTCGATTGATATGCAGGTGCATCTGACTTGGGTTCCATTTGCCCTGAATGCACTTCCCTGCCAGGTGAGCACCCCATGCATAGTCTGATGCGTCTATTATTAGGGTTTGGGCAGCAGGGGGTAGAGTGAATGGCAGTCCCTTGTTTTGGTAGCAGGCCTCTGCCCACCAAAGGAATTCTGACCGTAGGCAAGGTATGATAGGAATCATTGCTTCTAGATCCTGAGAATGTTGACACCATAGGCTCTTTAGATACCATTGTAGTTTCCTCATATGCAGTATTGCATATGGAATTAGTAGAATGCAGGAGGCCATGAACCCCAAGGTTTGCAGTATTTGCCTTGCATATAGCAGGGTTTTTGTGGCCACTAGTTTGAAGTAAGTTGTCAAATGAATTTGTTTCTCTGGCGTGAGGTACGCCGTCTGGGAAATTGTGTTCAAGCTTGCTCTCAGGGTACCAAATGTGATTTCTTTTCATTTATGGTGTACCCCAGACAAGTTAGCACCTTTTGTACAAATGCCAGATGATTCAAAAGTATGTCCTGGCTTTCTGTCTGAATTAGACAATCATCCAGGTATGGGTATATCTGAATATTTCTTTACCTGTAAAATGCAATGACTGGAGCTAGGCATTTTGTGAATACCCTGGGTGCAGTACATAAGCCAAAGGGCAGTGCAGAGAACTGATAGTGCATGTAGCCTGCTATAAAGCATAGGTATCTTCTGCAAGATTCCCTGACTGGGATGTGCAGGTAGGCTTCTTTTAAATCTAGTGTTGCCAACCAGGCATTTTTGCCTAGCATAGGAAGCAACTGGTGAAGAGTTAGCATCATGAATTATGGAATCACCAAAAAGGTGTTTAAGATAGAAAGGTCCAGGACGCCATGAGTTGTCTTTTCTGGGTACCAGGAAAAGCTTTGAGTAAAAACCTTGTCCCTTTTCTTCTTCTGGTGCAGTTTGAATAGCCTTTATGCTTAAGCGGGAGAACACTTGCTTTTGAGCCTCTGTCCACTGATTTGGGGGTAGATCTGGCCAACCGTTTAGGGTTGATAACATGCGGAAGTGAAATCTGTATCCTTGGGAAACTATATTTAAAACCCATTTGTCCTGGGTAAAGAGCTCCCAGTTTTTTGCCTGCAGAACAATCTTTCCCCCCTAAAGGAGCAGTCAGTTGAGAAGTGCTTGGAAGTTTTAAAGTTAAGTCATTGAGACAGTTTACCATAGGGGGGAGTCTTACTACTCCCTGATTTGGAAGTGGGAGCCCCCCACTACTTAGTCCTGTGAGTAACATGGGACTGAAGCCTGGGTGTTCTGCTGGTTCTGGGTTTGGACTGAGAAGGCCTGGAAGAGGTAGGAAAAGACCAATTCTTAGAGGGCCAATGCCTACTAAATTTTGGAGGCTGTACTTGTAGGAAATCTTTAACAGTCTGCATAGATTTAGCTTTTTCCTTCATCTTTTTAAGAACTTCTTCTGCTTTGATGCCAAACAGGCGGTCCTGATTTAAGGGAGCTTCCAACAATTTAGCTTTAACATGATCTGCCAAAGATTGCTCCTTATGTCAAGCATGTCTTCATAGTACAGACTCAGTGACAGCAGCCCTGCAACATGCCTCCAGTGAATCAAAACCACATTGCAAAGTATGTTTTCCAACCTGTTCAGCAGAATGCATCAAATCCTGTAAATCCTTATTTTCAGCACAGTCAGGAATCAACATAATTTTCTGTTTAAGCAATCTAATAATATGCTGCTGATACTTACATATGAAACTGGCAGTTTAAGGCCCTAATGGCCAAAGTTGCAGAAATGTATACTTCACAAGGAAAGAACAAAATGTGTGAACTATGAAAGGCACATCTATTGCAGGTACAGAATTTCAAGTCTCAAAAAGATGATGGAATCTTCAAAGAGAGCAGATGTAAAATCTCTAAAGGGAACTGCTTGACTAACTGCACATTAAACACAGTCAAGCCTTACACAAATTCTTGATGGGTAGGAACAGCTAATGCAACCCTGAGCATGTACAGACAAGGCCAATACCATAAAGATGCAGTGCACTGAAAAACTGAGGAAGTATGGGCTACCTTTCAAACCAAATGGGGAACATCATCCACTTAACACAATAGGTATGGTAAGTAAAGGCTTTCTAGTACTTTCAGTCACCTCTGACATTCCCAACTAAGAGGTTTTGCAAGATCAGGGAATCTAAACTAGGAGGCATGTCTTACAATGAAGCCAGCTGTTAATCTAATCAGGTTGGAAGGGGGACCTCCTCGGCTTATACTCTACTGGAAACGTTAATGACACTGCCAGGACCAGACAGAATAAAATTACTCTCATCTAAGCCAAGAAGGGAAACTTGGTTCCTTTTTTCTTTGGGTTCAGGCACAGGATGAGAGGAAATAGAAGAAAGGTACACAGAAAACTCACCTTAGCAAGAGAAAGAGAGAGTGTGATATCTGCATAGTTAGCAAATGAAACAGACGCTGAAGATGTAGTCTGACTTTCACATGACACTAACTTAGACTGAACTCTTAAAAATGTTTAGCAAAGACATGCAAGTTCCTTTGTGCTGTGTATATGTATATAAACCGTGTGTGTGCGCGTGCGTGTATATAAACAAATATATATATGGGTCTACTTTAAAACATTGAAAGCCCACAATATCAAAGACCAAATCGTTGAAATGAAAACATCGAAACCTCATTTCAGCAAAACACCGGATCATTGAATGCATTTCCAAGGTAAGTAACTACTCATACCACAGCTAATAAAAACGAAACCATACCAACCCCAACCCATGCAGGTGGGGGGGGGGCCTATGCCCATACCAACTCTGAGATCACACTACAGTTGGGAAAGGGCAAAGTCTACCTTGTTGGCCAACAGGTTACTCACCAATGGAATGGATCCGACGATCCAGTCATTTGCTGAAGTGAGGTTTTGATGCTTTCGTCTCAATGATTTGGTCTTCGATATTGTGGGCTTTCAATGTTTTCAGGTAGACCCATATATATATATATATATATATATATATATATATATATATATATATATATGCAAAAAGCAGTTCAAGCTCCAGATTTGGTGCAAGACATGACTTCCAGTAATTTAGAGGAAAAAATAAGTCAAATGTGCTCAGAGTTTATTAAAATAAAAAACACCAAAGGAATACATCAACCCAAACAACAAAAGACTGGAAAAATGGAAGCAGTTTTAAACAAAATTTTCAGCTGACAAAACTACAAAAATGAGAGGTCGAAATGAAGAAAAAGCTGTCTGAGTATGACACTTCTCAAGAAGATGTCTCAAAAAATGGCAGCATTAGAGGACAGAGCATGCAAGGAAAACTATGATTTTCTACTGTATCAGAGAAATTGGAAGGAACAGATGTCAGTGAAACATCTTCCAATGTTCCAAAAGAAAATCCTTGAGAAACAAAAAAAAAGTACAGAAGTTGGATAGAACAACTACAAGTATGTTTGAAATTAGATGGAGACTAAAGACGGGAGATCGAGAACAAGAAGAAGAAATTGAGCAACTCAATAATTAATGAATAAATGTGATACATTTGTGAAATATGGCTGAACAAGAAAACTTGTAAATATCAGACTTTTTAAACTTTTCTAAACTTGTAGGGGACTCCAAAGCCTATGCCCTACTTTATATGCCATTAATGACTGGATGAACATTAAGGAGACAGGAAGGGAAGGAAAGAGGTAACTGTACATAAAAAAAAAAGTTTGTTCTTAACATTACTTTTATAAAACAAGCCTAATATCGCATGTCATAGAATAAAGCTTTTTCAGTTATTGTGCATTACAGGGATACTGAAGTAAACAGTAATCTTGAGTTGTTTAGATGCTGGACAGGTAGCAAAAGTATACAGGTCATGATGCAAGTAAAAATTGATATGCTTTTTCGTACTAATGCATAGGGGAATGACTGGATTAAGGCCACTGGTTTCATCTAAAAAGTGGAAACAAGTAAATGAAACAACACCGAACATAATGACAAGTTTTACTTTAGCAAATACATGTTCACAGTGCAACATGAGAAGCTTGTAGCTGAAGGCAACTGTGTATTTGGTTTTCATGTTTCTATGGAGATAATCTACTAACAGGGCAATAAAATCAGAATATTTTTCTTCCAACGGCTAGAAGAAAATGTTTTTCTGGAAGCATTTAGGCTGACTTCTATAGCTGGGAAAGAAATAAAGATAGGACACAAACATCACTTAGTGTAAGTAGAAGCACAGGCTAACAGCACTTAGTGTAAGTAGAAGCACAGGCTAAAACATGCATCTCAGCATAGATAAGTCAATTAAAGCCTGTGAGTGTAGCTATCAATCTGGGATATTTTTCCTTTTAGGAGGGTTAAACTTCATTACTTTCATTACTTGAAGATGTACATAGCTTTGTGTAATTGTATTAAGTTAATGGGTTCTGGGGGTGTTTTCATTAAATTAAAAAGTCTTAAGATGTGATATTCAAATGGATATGACGAGAAACAACTGTATAAATGTCCAACCTGCCAAACATTAGTGCGTGCATGCAACATAAAAGTTAAAACTAGACATTTTAAAAAAAGCTGTTGTACATAACGGGTGGAAATAATATCTTATCATAATGGCAACACTTTCCATATTATCTTTGAATATGAATGGTCTCACAGGTACATAAATTATATTAAGAAATGCAGAGTGCAAATAGCTGTGCTACAGAAGACACACTTGGAAAAAAATGAGCATTTGAATTTGATAAAGAAAGGATTTCAGGATGGTTATTTGGAAGAATATCTGGGACAAAGGAAAAATGGAGGAGCTCCAATGATGACAGAAGAGGGAAAAAAGAGGGAAAATGATAGCAATCGCAGATTTGTAGAAGTAAGGGGCTACTTGCAAAGTAGGGGGATTATTATGCTGGCATGTATTTATACTCCACCTAAAACTGCTTAAATTGAGCTAATTCTGGGAGAAATAATCAGCTTTCAACAGGGAATATTACTTATAGGTGGGTACTGAAATTTGATTCACAACAGTGACGATGCATCTGAAGGGGGGAAAAACAATGAGTGACATTTTTAAAGAAATTTATTAACATATTTGGTATGGAAGATGTGAATTCAAAAGTAGGAGTTCAGAGAGAATTTAAATAATATTCCCACAAGATACATAAAATGGGCTAAACTACACTGAAATCATATTTCTCAGGAAAATTAGCATTTAATTGAAAGTTTTGATCCACATCCAATAAGTATTTCAAATCATGTGCTAATAACTAAAATAAAAATGCAGGGTAATAAAATAAAAATGAGACAGTGGCTCTTCCGCCATAAACCTGTTAAAAAGAGAGGAATTACAGAATGTGTAGTGGAAATTTGGGAGTCATTAGGGATGATGGACAGTTTTTCAGAAAAAATACAGCTAGGGACTAGGCTAAAATGACAGTGGAGTTTAACAATAGTATAGAAATAAAAAAGAGAGAGATATGGTTAAGAAGTAAACAAGAATTATTCACAGGGACTGACAGCGGTTAAAGTATTACAGAATAAGAGGAATCTCACAGTACAAAAAGAGACGCAACTGCAAAATGCTAATGAAAAAATAAGAGACCATCTTGATAATAAGCATGAAAACTGCTGTTATGGAACCATTTTTTTTGATAACTCTAAAGTACAAAAGCCTTTAACACAACGGCGCAGGCACCAGAAAGTTGAAAGGGCTGCTGCTAAACTTAGGGAACTCATAACAAGGAAAATATCCAGCGATCCTGTAGAAGTATTAGAAATATTTCAGAAATTTTATGAAAATCTGTATAACGCAAGGAAATGTAGAAATCAAGAAAAAATACAAACAGAAATACTTGCGGAAATTAAATATGCCAAGGTTAGAGGTAGATGAGGCTCAATTATTAACAGTTAGGATAGGATGAGAGGAGATAAAAATGGTGATGTATACAGGAAAGTCTCCAAGAATACATGGTATTTCTGCAAAAGTCAAGAAGCCTGAAAGCTAGAAAGGCTGATAAAGATCTAGAAGGTTTTGTTTAGCGGTATTTTAAAAGAAGGAGAAGCACCAACATCCTGGAAGAAAGCAGTGGTGGCTG
The DNA here is from genome assembly GCF_019279795.1 of Protopterus annectens. NCBI lineage: Eukaryota > Metazoa > Chordata > Ceratodontiformes > Protopteridae > Protopterus > Protopterus annectens. The sequence goes on from NC_056728.1 coordinate 708,125,173, forward strand.
TAATGTCTAAAGATAATAAAGAGCAATCAGATCCAGTTTTATATAAGCCTATTTCAATTCTAAACCATGATTACAATGTGTTTATACCTATAATGGCTACAAGAAGGGCAAAGGCATTGCCAAAACTGATAGATATGGATCAATGTGGTTTCATGGAGAGAAGCAAATATTTGGCAACATTAAATAGAACAATGATGATCCACAGGGAAGCAGAAATAAGAAAATACCACTGCTGTTGTTGGGTCTTGATGCAAACAAAGAAAACATTCAACAGAGTAAGCTGGGTAGAGGGCAACGGAAGCATTTGCATTCCCTGATACAATAATAAGGTTAATTAGGAGGATATACAAGGGATCAGAGGCGAATATTAAAGTGGTGGTGGTGGTGGGGGTTCCTCTCTGATAAGTTCTGCTTGAGCAGAGGAACTAGGCAGGAGTGTCCTCTTTCCCCTATGTTATTTGCTTTACATTTGGAATAACTGCCAAAGAAAACAATGGACTCAAACTCAAGAATATAATTAGTATGGTAATCAAGAAAAGTTGACAATTTGCAGATGATGTTCTTTTTTACCCAATAAAAACAGAAAATGGCATTTCAGTGCGGAACACTGAGTCAGTTTCAAACTATTTTGGAATACAAAATTAATAAAGGTAAAACAAAGACAATAGCTGTAAATGTGTATCAACACATGAATTAGTTCAGTATTATCTATACTTATGAGGGCATGATTAAATTAAGTACTTAGGAGTACGGGTTAAAAAGGATTCTGTTAAGGCAGCTAAGGATATGTGGGAGGAGACTAAAAAGTTAAAAAAAAAAAAAAACTGAGAAACTGGAAGCTCTGTTTTATGTATATAGATAGCATGATGCAAGCAGTGAAAATGTTTTTAGTCCCTGTAGTTTTATACACAGGTTGGGCATATTTTTATCAACAAGAGGAGAAGCGAGAAGCTGTGGATAGTAATTAAGAAAGAGTTGAAAGATTTTATCTGGGAGGGAAACGGCAAAAGTCAAGTGGGATAAGCTGATCCTTTCAAAGGAACAAAGTAGTTTGGGATAAGCTGATTTGAAGGGATATACAAAGCACAAGCAGAAAGCTATAACGCAAAGTGGAAAGGGGTGATGATGAAACAAGGGGGAAGCTCAACAAATAAGGAGATTTTGGAAGCAGATCCTTAAGGAGACTAACAATAGCCATACACAATACTGTATTCATAAACTATCAGAAAGTATTCTAAGAACTAAGCCAACATGGGAATGGAGAAAGGAGATTCTGTTAAGGATGACTGCAATTATTGGTACAGAGAATAAGCAAGAGAGGGCTGGAATTTACTGGAGAAAACTGGCAAAGGAGCCAAGGTATTGGGAGCAAATAATTAGGGAGGGAAAGGTAACAGAATAGTAAGAGGCCAAGAATACATTTGGAATGCAGGCTACAGACTGCCTTCTGTATCAAGGATTGATAAGCAAAGAGAAAGGAAGAGGGAATCTTAAGTAAAAGATATGCATTAGTAGAGTTTTTGGTGAATGTATAACAGAGACAGTTGTTAAAAAGGGTTAATTACTAGGGTATATAAAATACTGCATGGTAACTATAGGAACCCCCCCCCCCACTTAGTTTGGGTATATATTGGTGATTGGTGTTGTAAATATGCATGTCTGCAGTTTAAAATGTATTATTTTGAAGCTTTCTGTGAAATATAAAACCAAACTAGGTGGTGGGCTACACCACCCACACCCCCAATGTGGGGGGCTGTGCCCCCCCCAAACTATATATACTAACTCCAGGATCACACTACATAGGGGAAAAGGGCATATACCTTTTACTTGCCTTATACTATACACAGTGCCAGTACTTCACTTCAATGAAATGAGATTCGGTGAAATGTGTTTTCAGTAATCTGAGCTTTCAGCGATTTGGTCAGGGTGAATTCAAATTCAGTTGAAATGAGATTTCAATGAAACCAAGTAGACCCATATATATATATATATATATATATATATATATATATATATATATATATATATATAGCCTCACAGTAAGACGCTGTCCGGTTCAATTCTCAGCTAGAGTGTCTTCTGCGTGGAGACATGCGTGAATGGGTGTACCTTTGTTGAAGGTTGTGCGTCAGGCAAGCCGGTACGTAAAAATCAACTGCCAATCATTAGCAGACCGGAGTTCCGCTTTGGCGACCCCTAACCGGGAAAAGCCGAAAGACACAAACAATCTATATCTATCTATCTATATATATATATATATATATATATATATATATATATATATATATATATATATATATACACACACACACACACACACACACACACACAAACATAAAATACATATATGTATCTGATACAGTGACCAAGGCAGCATACAAACTCTTTCTTTAAAACGTTTATTATAACACACAGGAGGTAAGCGCTTTCGTATGAAAATGCTTCTTCAGACCTACAAAACAAACATAAAATCAGAGCTATATATACACAATAAAAATTCAAAAGCACCCAATAGCAAAGCTCTCTTAATTACATTCAATATTGCCCTTAAAAGCATAGTACAACTTGAAACTTCCTAAACAAGCATGATAATAAAGGACAACTCATTCTGCCAACAAAAGAAATGTTACCAAAAGAATACAGCATTACAATGCAACATTATAGTCTTAGCCCGACATTTATTTAGGTATTCTACGTTTCTTTAAGAAGGGCTTGATGGAAGCCCGTTCATTAAGTCCAGCACCTCTATCAGCTCTTAATATGATCATCCAGTTAGTCTCTCTAAATTCTGTGTGGTTGCATATATCACCCATTCATAAACTTGGTGTAATAATGTCAATAACTCTAAATGTAAACTGATGTAACTCTCCATGTTCCATGACATGTTTAGAAAGGGCATTGCATTCAATGCCCTTCCTAATACTATACATATGCTCCCTAATTCTTTCACGTAGGGACCGATTAGTCTTCCCTACATAAAATGATTTGCATAAAGTACACTGAGCAAGATACACAACATTAGAAGACTTACAATCCACATTTACATTAAAAGAAAAACTTCTATTCAAGTCCGGATGATCAAAGGTCTCAGACATATTAAAGAACTCACAGAAGTTAAAGCCTCCACACGGCAAAGTAATTCCTGTATTTAAAAACTTCCTACTCAAGCTCCTTTCACTACAAAGTATTCTCTTCAAATTCAACTTATTCCTAAAAGTAAAAGAAGGACTAGGACCAACAATATCACCTAACTCAGGATCTACTTGTAAGATCGACCAATGCTGCTTAAATATATCACAGACTATTCTTTGATCTCTGGCAAAGAATAAAGGGATCCTCACCAAATCAAGTTGTTTATTCAAAACAGCTGGCAATTCCACCAACTCCGTGGGTTTAGGCCCATAATAATATATATAGTTCCCAGATATGCAGCAAAGTCTAGAAAATTTAGGATTTTTGCTTGGAAGTGTTTGCATAGGTATATTTTTATACCCCAAGCAGATTCCAAAGAATTTTTCTTCAAGCAGAGTGCAAATATTGCAGGTGTGAAAGAGGTAACTGGAACATATTTGTTGGGGTGTAATGAGTTAGCAGACTTTAAAAATTCCCTCCAGACTATTCTGTCAGAAATATTGTGAGCAAACTGGTGTGACAAAGGAAATGATTTTTGAGCTGTGATATGGAATCTGAATTGCCTAGATAATGCAAGGCCTTGCTCCATTTAATTCTGATGGCTGCCAAAAACAAACAATTGCTAGAAAATGGAAATCAAAGTCTAAACCAACCATATTAGAAATAATGAATATAGTAACAGGGATAAAATAACTGGAAGTAGGATATTTAGAAAAGAATGGGACCAAATTACAGAGAAAAAATAGGAATTGTGGGAGCAATACATAGAATAATGTTTTGGAGGACTAATGAGGTTTAACAGAAGGCAGGAATTGAATGAGCTATGTAATGTTCAAATGAAAATGACTACATAAAAAATTATATGAGATGTATAATGTTTGCAACTGAAAATATGTCAGTATGACTTGCTTTCATTTATATAAATGTATGGCTGTCTAGGTGATAAATAATTCAATAAATATGCTTTTTCTGTGTAAAAAAAAAAAAAATATATATATATATATATATATATATATATATATCAGTAGCATGACTTACATTACAGTACTTATTTAAAATTAACTATAACTCTGTGTCAAGCACATTTTGGGCCCCTTATAACAAAATACTACTTTAGTACACATTTAAGTGGATGTTTTAATAAATTAAACTTTTTGGCCTTCAGAATCACTTCACTTCTCTGTTCAAATATCTTTTGTTCTAATATTCTACCATATTTGGAGTATTTGACAAGTAAAGTCTCTCTGGACATCCGATCGTCCCTTTGGAACAGTTCCTGATGCTTTACAGATTTCTCTTGGAAACGTAACTCTATGAACTCTTGACTATCACAGTTCTTGATGATCTTTTTTCAGACATTACTGGTTGCGACAGCTCTTGTTGCTTAACTTCAGAAAACATCTTTCAGTAAAAATGTCTGGAATTCCTCCTATACACTTTTCCAACTTTGTCAAGAAAAAAATTCTTATTTCAGCTGTTTTTCCATTTACTTCAGCTTCAGGCAGGTTGGCATTCATATGGCTTTTGTATTTTCACTCCACCCTGACTGAAAAATCTGGTAGACTTCTGCAATTTCTATCTTAACAGTGTTGTTGTTTTGTAATTTTTAAGATGGCCACACTTGAATAGCAAGTTGATTACAGATCTCCCAGTGTGAAAAAGAAAAGAGAAGTAAAAGAGCAGGGGAAACAGACAATTTGGATTAAATTCAGTAAGTGGCTTAGTCACTATGCTGCTCAGACATCAGAAAAATAACCTGGAAAAAGTAAGAGAAAACCAAATAGAAAAGGAGAGGAAAAAAAAAAAACTGGTGGGGAATGGTCCTGTAGTTATTCATCAAAAAGCAGTTCAGCTATGGTACAAAAGGTGGCTTCTAGTTATTTAGAGGGAAATATATGATTATATATGCATTTGCAGATGTTTAAAATACATGAGAAACTGGAGGAATATATATCCAATGAGACAAGGCTGGGAGGAATGGACGAAGCTTTATCTAGCTGTGTAGCTGTGGAGAGCACCCCAGCCTTACCAGGTTTACTCATCCTACCATACTTTCAGACCCCACACAGAGGGCTACAAAGTCAAAGGATGTAGAGTTTCAATATTTATCAAAGACATACACATCTCCTGGCTTGTCAAACAGTATGATGCACACGAGACTCTCCAAAGTGTAGTTAACTGTTGATGCCTACTCCACCTACCTGGGCTTACCTGAATCCATTAAGATTCAACCCTCTACCCTGATCCTGGGTGACTTTAACTACCCAATCATAGAGTGGAAGACCAATTCTAGCCCAAACATGAATGCCCGGACATTCTTTGACTTTGTCAATGCCAATGCATTGGATCAGCTGGTTGAAATCCCCTCAAGAGGTGAAAATATCCTCAACTTGGTACTAACCAACATGAGTAGCCACTGTAGCATCCCTACAGTGTCATCCTCTTTGGTAAGATCTGACCATAAAGCAATCACTTTCAAAGTCACCCTCTACCCCCCCCCCCTGTCAAGGTCAAACAAAAAAACTTTTCCAAAGCTGACTACAATCTCCAGAAAGCAGGTATAAGCAGCTTCACAGACACCATCCCTTCAGCTGGAACTAGCACCTTCACACCCACCATCCCTTCATTTGGAACTAGCACTAATGTCCAAGCCTACACCAAAAAAACTATATGAGCACCTACATAGCTGTATGGACTCATCAATACCTGACAGGACCAAATTATCTTCCTCAAGAAAGAGTAAACCTGTCTGGTGGACAGCAGCAATAAACAAACTCTATAATAAAGGAAAAAATTGCTGTCCAGGACCAAGAGGAGCAGGTGCTGAGTTGGAAGCAATCTCTCCTTTGTCTGAGCAAGCAAATAAGGTTACTGGTGAAATCCTCTAAGGCTAACTTCAAGTCCAAATTGACATCTACTAAGGACAAAGTACAGTTTTGTACCTACCATAAATGTAGATGTTCGGGTGCTAATACAGCTGCAGTCATAACAGATGGGTTCTCCTGCCGTCAGGCGGGTCCTCGGTCGGCCGAATTCCAAAGTCTAGGTCCGGCGTCGGTTGTCGTCGCTTCTTCCCTGATGTCAGTGCGACAGGGGTATAAAGGAACCAGCAGATGCCATTTTCTTCAGTTTTTCTTGCCCCAGATGTCAGGTGCCCCCAGAAGGAAGGCAATACATACATTTGTGTAATAATGCAGTGCAATATAATCAAAATACAGTAGTTGCAAGCAAATGCATCATAAATGAATACCCCAATCAGGTTGTATGAGGATGTGTTAGCCTATAGGCCTGTCCCAAGAGGGGAAGGAGGGAGGGAAACCTGGACTGCAGCTGTATTAGCACTCAAACATCTACATTTATGGTAGGTACAAAACTGTACTATGTTCATTGTGCATACAGCTGCAGTCATAACAGATGGGTAGAATCCCAAAGCTAAGAAAGGGGTGGTAGGCACTAGGTGGAACTAGGAGGAGCCAAAATGCCCTGCAAGACTGCAGTGGCAAAGCCTGCTCTAGATTTGGAGTATAATGGTAGGTTGTAGTGCTTGGTGAAGGTATGCACAGAACTCCAAGTGTCTGCTTCCAAAATATCCTTGGTAGGAACTCCTCTGAGGAAGGCTGCAGAGGTGGTTGTGGCCCTGGTGTAATGAGTTCTAATGCCTGTAGGTACAGTTTTGCCATGAAAGGAATAGCAAAAGCGTATGCAGTGGGCTATCCATTTTGAGATTGTCTGTTTGGAAATTGGCTTTCCTTGAGCTCCTACCGCATAGGCCACAAAGAGCTGTTCTGATTTTCTGAAAGGCTTTGTTCTGTCCAAATAATAACGCAGTTGTCTGTGGATGTCCAAGGAATGTAATAATCTCTCCCCTTTGTTTTGAGGATTAGGATAAAAAGTAGGTAAATGTATGGCCTGTTTTAAAGCTACCCTGGATACCACTTTAGGCATAAAGGACGGGTTGGTTCGTAATGAAACTCTGTCCTGATGGAAGATGATAAAAGGCTGGACAGCCATGAGAGCCTGTAGTTCTGAAACTCTACGAGCTGAGGTGATAGCCAGAAGGAAAGCTGTTTTCCAGGACAAATATTGCAAATCTGATGAGGCAGCTGGCTCAAAGGGAGGCAAGGTCAGTTTTTCCAGAATGAAATTAAGATCCCAAGCAGGTATTGGTGGTTTCCTTGGAGGTCTTAAATTCTTAGCCCCTCTGACGAACTGTCTTAAGAGAGGGTGAGAGAATAAAGGTGGATCAGTGTTGTATTCTGCAGAAATGGCTGAGGCATGGGTTTTGATGGAGGAGAAACAGTCCACTGCTTAGCAGTTCAGCCAAATATTGTAGTATTTGAGGTAAATTCAGTTTCCCAGGATCCTGGCCCTTTTTCTCATTCCAGGCACAAAAACGTTTCCATTTTGCGGAGTAAGCTTTTCTAGTTGATGGCCTTCTGGCCTCCAAAATGACATCCTGCACCTCCTTGGAGAGTAGGGCCTGTTGTGACGCTAAGGAATCTTCCATGTGGCTAGATTGAGTGTTTTTAGCTGGCTGTGAAGAGTTTTGAAGCTGTGCTGAGTCAGGAGAAGAGGCATTAGAGGCAGGGTCCATGGCGGCGAATGCGTCAGGCTCCTCAGGAGTGGGTACCAGTGTTGCCTTGGCCAGTCCGGAGCAATGAGAATCATCTTTGGTCTGTCTGCTCTGGTTTTCAATAGAACTTTGGGCAGCAGAGGGAGAGGTGGGAAGGCATAAACTGTCATTGATGTCCAACTGAAAGAGAGAGCGTCCACTCTCCAGGCCTTTGGATGGAAGATCATTGAGCAGAATTTTGTCAATTGATGATTTTTGTGGGAGGCAAAGAGATCTACGTCTGGCCTTCCCCATTCTTGGATTATTTCTGTAAAAACCTCTGGATGCAATTTCCATTTGTGTGGATCTGTCATATTCCTGCTTAGGTTGTCTGCCAGCGTGTTTTCCTTGCCTGGCAAGTACTGTGCTTGTAGTTCCATTTGTAAGTCCATGGCCATGTTCCAAAGTGACATGGCCAGTCTGCATAGGGGGCAAGAATGTGTTCCTCCCTGTTTGTTTATGTACCACATAACTGTGGTGTTGTCCGTTCTTATCAATAGTTGACCTGGTTGTAGAAGGTCCTTGAAAGCTATAATAGCATTTATTACTGCTAGCATTTCTTTTTGATTGATGTGAAGGTGCTTTTCTTTTTGGGACCATTTGCCCTGAATGCACCGATCTGTCATGTGCGCCCCCCAGGCGTAGTCCGAGGTGTCTGTTGTGATGACTTGATTTGCTTGAGGCTTGCTGAATGGAAGACCTGTGTTTGTTTGACATGCTTGAGCCCACCACAGAAATTCCTTTTGCAGGCATGGAATTAGTGGTATTATTGTTCCCAAACGGTGGCTGTGTTGAGACCATATGTTTTTCAGGTACCATTGTAGTTTCCTCATATGCAGCTTTGCACATGGGATTAGTAAGATGCAAGATGCCATGAATCCCAGAGCCTGCAGGATTTTCCTTGCAGTGAGCCTGGTGCAATTTGCTAGTGTTCTGAAGTATTGAATTAGTTGCCCCTGCCTCTCTGGCGTGAGGTAGGCCATCTGGGTGGTTGTGTCCAAATTGGCACCCAGGAAAATTATCTTCTGAAAGGGTATTAGCCTTGATTTCATTTTGTTGACTGTGTATCCCAGAGAGTTCAACAACATTATTACATAAGCCAGATGTTTCAGAAGAATGTGCTTGCTGTCCGCTTGGATCAGGCAGTCGTCCAAATAGGGATATATTTGTATCCCTTGAAGTCTGCAGTAGGCAATTACTGATGCCAGGCATTTTGTGCATACTCTGGGCGCAGTAGATAAGCCAAAGGGCAATGCAGAGAATTGATAATGGGTTGAACCTGCAAGAAACCTGAGGTACCTTCTGCAATTTTGTCTGATTGGGACATGCAGATATGCCTCCTTGAGGTCCAATGTTACCAGCCAAGACTCCTTGCCCAGCATGGGAAGAAGTTGCTGTAGAGTGATCATCTTGAATTTTGGTACGAGTAGAAATGTGTTTAGGATGGATAGGTCCAAAATAGGTCTCCAATCTTTTCCCTTCCTTGGCACCAGAAATAGCCTGGAATAAAAACCTTGACCTTGTTCGCGCGTAGGTACCTCTTGAATAGCTTTCATGTTTATGAGATCTGTAATTTGCTTTTGTGCCTCTGCCCTTTGATTGTGTGGCAGGTTTGGCATGCCTCTCATTTTTGGAAGGGTGTGAAAATGGAATTTGTAGCCTATGTTTATAATGTCCAGGATCCATTTGTCCTTTGTGACAATATGCCAATTTTTTTGAAAATAATGCCAGCTTTCCTCCTAAGGGGGCTGCCATTTGAGACTTGGTTGGCATGCAAAGGGGAAAGTCATTGGGTTTGCTTTCTGAAAGATTGCGAGTTATCTTCACCACCTCTTTGTGTAGGAGCTTGCCATTGTCTGCCTCTATACGATCCTTGGGATTGTCCTCTGCCCCTCGGGCGCCTGTATCTGCCTATTTGGGGTCTGTCCATGGCAGGAAAGGACCAGTTTTTAGAAGGCCAATTTCTACTAAAACACGGGGGTTGTACCTGTAGAAATTCTTTCACAGTTTGCATTGATTTAGCCTTTTCCTCCATTTTCCTTAACACCTCCTCAGCATTAGCACCAAATAGTACATCTTTTTGAAGAGGGACGTCTATTAATTTAGCTTTGACATGATCAGGCAAGGCTTGTTCCTTGAGCCAGGCATGCCTACGTATGACTGATCCTGTAACAGCAGCTCTACATGAGGCCTCTAGAGCATCAAAACCACATTGTAAGGTATGCTTACCCACTTGTTCTGCACTATGCATCAAATCCTGCAACTCCTTCAAGTCTGGTTGTTCAGGTTGTGACATTTTACTTTTCAATTGTGATAACAAAAATTGTTGGTATTTTAGCATATGAAACTGACAGTTTAAGGCCCTCATGGATAAGGTAGCCGAGGTACATACCTTTTTTCCCCACCTTTCTAAGGATCTGGAGTCTCTCTCGGAAGGTAATGGATTTTTTGCAATGGAGGCCTTAACTCCCTTGGGGCCCTGTGAGATGGTTTCTGGGTCAGCAGCATGGCTTTTGTATAGAAATTGGTGTGAGTCAGGAACCATGTAGTACCTGTCAGGCTTAACTGGAGCTGGAGATAGAGAGTCCGGGTTAAGGCAAGCCTCCGAGTAAACATCATCTAGGATGTCCAAGACAGGAGGTATAGCCAGAGGCCTGTGCTGAGGCAGCAGGAGAAATTCCCTGAGCCTTTTCTTGGAATCTGAATAATCTTGACCTTCCCAGTGGAAGTGTTCCCTTAAGGTATGCAAAGTTTCCCCAAATGAGTAACCCTCAGGGGGGGAGACAGAAGGGATGGACTCCTCCGCATCAGAGTCTTCGAAAGGAGAGTATGAATGTTCCTAATCATCAGAATGCTCTGAAATAATGGAGCCCTGATCAGAGGAGGGGGAATCTTCCTCCACTCTGGGCCTTTTGTCCAGTGGGGGCTGAGAACCTCTGATAAGAGTAATTAAATCCTCAGCCATTTTAAGCATCTGTTTCTTAGGCATGGGGCCTGGAGATGGGCCCTGTGTAGCTGGTCTCTTAGAGTGCATGGTTGCTTTAGACTTTGTGAAAGCCTTGATGGAGAAAGAAGAGGAAGGTCTGAAGACACCTAGAGTGGAGGTGGACCTGTCCACATTCTGAGATTCAACGCCAAGAGTGGCTTCGGTATCTGTAGTCGGGGTGTGGGCCGAGGAGCCTGCGACCTCGGGCACAGGAGACACCGTCAAAGAAGTGTCGTCGGTTGTCAGGGGCTGCGTAGGCGCCTCGCTGACAACCGGACCACGTGTAGTCGGCTTTGGCGTGGTGTAGGTAGAGGCCGCGGACCTCGTGTGTCGGTCCTTGTCTTTGCGTTTTTTAGACAAAACCGGAGTCGGAGTATCCAACGACATAGTATAGTTAAATGCTTTCCCAAAATAATGCTGGGCGAACTCCGCCCGACGCTTAATGGTGCGTTTGTTGAAAGTAGCACAAAAGCGACAGACCGAGACATTGTGGTCTGGGCCTAAACAAGGTATACAGAGGGAATGGAAATCCTTATGCGGTATTTGCTTCCCACAAGAAATACAATTATTAACTTTGTCTGACATCGGTCTGAGGCAAGAAAAGTTTCCAACGGGTACTTAGCTTTTAAGAAGACTTCGGTTTCCAAATTTTCGTAATCTCAGGAGCTGGCCGACCGGCACTTGCGAACTGCTTCTGCTTTGGGCACCGCGCAGCAAGAAAGACTGAAGAAAATGGCGTTGGCTGGTTCCTTTATACCCCTGTCGCACTGACGTCAGGGAAGAAGCGACAACGACCGACGCCGGACCTAGACTTTTGAATTCGGCCGACCGAGGACCCGCCTGACGGCAGGAGAACCCATCTGTTATGACTGCAGCTGTATGCACGATGAACATCCACAGCACCTTCTTCACATACCTCCGCAATCTCAAAGGAAACATCCAAATCTGCTCTGAACTAGTGGTCAAGAACACCACATACACAAATGCCATAGATAAAGCCAACCTGTTGGCAGACAGGTTCAGTGAAAACTTCACCCCTCTGTCCCTCTCATCAGTAAACCAGGGCATCCCCAGCAACTGCCCCCCTCCCCTCATCACCAGGGAGCAGGTCTTTAAGACCCTCTCAAAGGGAGGAAAATACACTCTCCATGGGATCTGACAACATCCCTGGCTGCATCCTTCATGAACTCTGGCATGAGCTCTCAGCTCCATTAGGTACCATATTCAACCAAAGCCTGAGCACTGGTTTCGTCCCAGCCAAATGGACAGCCACTGTCCTCCCTCTACACAAAGGTGGAACATCCACTAACCCAGGAAATTATAGGCCCATCATTCTAACTAGCATGATCTGCAAGGCCATGGAACACATTATCATGGACCTACAAACAAGGACATTGGCAACCTCCACACACTTGACCCCACATAGTTTGGTTTTGTCAAAGGGAGATCATGCCTATTAAACTTGGTGAACTTCTTTGAAACAGTCACCAAAGCCATGGAGACAAGGGGAAGCTGGTGCACACCGCCTACCTTGACCTAGCCAAAGCCTTCAACACTATTCCCCACTCGGGCATAATAGATAAAATCTCAGCTAGGCATCAACCTGGATGTTACCAGATGGGTAGCTAACTGGCTCACTGATAGAACCCACTCAGTCAAAATAGGGGAAGCCACCTCTAGTAGTAGACCTGTAACGAGTGGTGTATCCCAAGGATCGATCCTGAGTCCTCTACTGTTTGGGATATTCTTTTCTGAGGTGCAAGCCAAAACCAGTGGTCTGTGGCTGACCAAGTTTGCAGATGACTGCAAGCTGGGTGCTGTCTTAAATTCCCTTAGTGATGTGAACATCCGCCAAGGAGGGCCTTACCCAAACTAATGACTAGTGCCAGGAGCATGGCCTCATTAATGCCAAGAAATGCATTATTATCCCCTTTGGGGAAAATGGCATCCCCACTAATTATCATATTACTAACAATGTACTAAGCATACAAGCAGTTGTGAGGGACTTGGGCACCCATCTGACTTTTGACTACCACTTTGCTTCCGTTGTACGGAAAGCTTTCTACATGACCCACCTTGTAAGTAAGGGTGTTTTGTCCAGGAACAAGGAGTTCATAACACCCCTGTACTCCTCCCTTATCAGAATCATTATGGAGCACAATGCCCCCTTCAGCATGTACCTTGCCAAGCACATGCAGCAGCTGGAGACTCCACAGAGGAGAAAAATCCAGGGTCTCAAACAGCTGTCCTATACAGATAGGTTAAAAGCCCTGTCCCTCTACTCAGTCTCGTACAGACTATTCAGAGGTGACCTGTATCTGGCATACAAGGCCATCTCAGACCCAGCCTTGATGGAGTTGCTTCATATCTGCAAGTCAAAATCCACTCGGGCAACCCGCACGCAAGGCCTAAACCTGGTCTGTGACATTAATAGAACTTGTTGGCGGGACAGATTTGTGTCCCAGAGACTCCCCCCATCTGTAGAATAGACTGCCTCTCTATGTCAAGCAGAGTACTTCTCCAGCCCTCTAAGAGTAACCTGGACGATTGGATGAAAAACAGAAAATACACCCCTGGGATCCCACCTGTGTCCCTGATGGACAGGGGAAACAGGTGCTGACTTTGTGGGAACATGGGCAAAATTCTTGGCTAGGCTTATAAGGGCCTCCGGGCCAATAGCCTAGTATCATCCTATGAACCTATTTGGATAAGCTGATAAAACTGCACAAATCAGAGGAAGAAATGAAGGAAAGATGGCATATGATATGAGGCTTTTCACTATGAACGGTTTCAAAAAACAGTAGTGTTACAAAATAGAGCATGTAGAGAAAACCTGAAATTTTCTGCTACACCAGAAAAACTGGAAGGAACAGGCTGCATTAATTTTATAAAATTACTAATAAGTAACTGGACTGGCATTCCACAGCAGGATTCATTAAATGAAGAAACACACTGTCTATGCTCCAAATTTGGTCATGAAAAAAAAAAAAAAAGTCCTATACTAATGACGATGCAGTCAAACCAGATGAAAGAGCTGCTGAATCTAGTTCTGTTAGTATAATGTGAGCACTAAACCAGGCCATCTTTTGTTGGAGAAGGTTCTCCTGCACCCTAGTGGCAGAAGTGTGCAGTTAGAGCTCATCTGATTAAAGGTTGCTGGAACAGAGCTCAGTTTTGAGCTTATTTTATTGATTAATTGATTTAAATCAGTTTGCTGCCATTCGCTACATAAGCACTACGTTTGCATGGCTTTGCACTTGTTTTGGCAAAGCTCCACAAAGTTTGGTGACCAGCTACTGCTTTGCTGTATTTATCTGATCAATCCAAAGCATTTGCTGATCTCTGCAAAACTTGAGTAAAACTTTTCACTGTAAATTGCGCATTTGAATTGTATTTTTACCGTAACACTGCTTATCTGAACGGGGTTTTTTTTCTGAAATTGTTGCACTTTGTTTGATGTAGCACAGACTAGATTCAGTCCTGCTGAATCTTGTTCTGTTTGTATAACCTGAGCACTAAACCAGGCCATCACTTGTACACTGACAACCCACTTCTTCTAGTCCACACAAATTCATTATTTGAGAGGTGCATCTATATCAAAAACCTAGAATCCAGGCTCTCTGGCTCACCAGTTAAGTTCATATGATACTAAGCAGGTTGTCAGCATGTACAGAGGAGTGTCCTTAGGTCAACTAGTGCCCTAGGCAAAAGGGCTCCACGGCGCCCCCACCACTACCACCTGGTGCCCCATCCTGGTCTACCTACACCAAATAAATACTAGAAAAGCGCCCCTGCTAGAGCGGCGCCCTAGGCAGCCGCCTAGTTGGCCTATGCCTAAGGCCGGCTACTCGACTCTTGCACCTACCAAATCAACAACACTTAAATCTGCATATGTGTAGGTCCTTATCAGACGCTTATCTAAACATTAGAAACCTCCCAAAAGTACAGTTTTGTACCTACCATAAATGTTGATGTTCGAGTGCTCATACAGCTGCAGTCATTACAGATGGGTTATCCTGCCATCAGGCGGGTCCTCGGTCGGCCGAATTCCAAAGTCTAGGTCCAGCGTCAGTTGTCGTCGCTTCTTCCCTGACGTCAGTGCGGCAGGGGTATAAAAGAGGCAGCCAACGCCATCTTCTTCAGTTTTTCTTGCCCCAGATGTCAGGTGCCCCCAGAAGGAAAGTAAAACATAATATTATGCAAACATGCAATGTTGATAAATCAAAAAACAGTAGTTGCAAGCAAATACACCATAAAAGAATACCCCAAAAAGGTTATATGATAAAGGTGTTTGTCAAAAGGCCTGTCCTAAGAGGGGATGGAGGGAGGGTAACCTGGACTGCAGCTGTATGAGCACTCGAACATCTACATTTATGGTAGGTACAAAACTGTACTATGTTCGTCGTGCATACAGCTGCAGTCATTACAGATGGGTAGAATCCCAAAGCTAAGTAAGGGTGGAAGGCACTAAGTGGAACTAGGAGGAGCTAGGATGCCCTGCAGGACTGCTGTGGCAAAGCCCGCTCTAGATTTTGAGTATAGTGGAAGGTGGTAGTGCTTGGAGAAAGTGTGCACTGAACTCCAAGTAGCTGCTTCCAAAATGCCCTTGGTAGGGACCCCCCTGAGGAAAGCTGCAGAGGTAGCTGTAGCCCTGGTGGAGTGGGATCTGATGTATACAGGCACAGATTTTCCATGAAATGGACAACAAAAGTGTATGCAGTGGGCTATCCATTTCGAAATTGTCTGTTTGGAAATAGCCTTTCCCTGAGCACCTGTAGCATAGGACACAAAGAGCTGCTCAGATTTCCTGAATGACTTTGTTCTGTCCAAGTAATAACAAAGTTGTCTGTGAATGTCCAAGGAATGTAGTAGTCTCTCCCCTTTGTTCTGTGGATTTGGATAAAAGGTAGGTAAATGAATAGTCTGATTCAAAGCTACACTGGATACTACCTTTGGCATGAAGGTAGGGTTGGTTCGTAAGGAAACTCTATCCTGATGGAAAATGACGAATGGTTGCACAGCCATGAGGGCCTGTAGCTTGGAAACCCTGCGTGCTGAGGTAATAGCCAGAAGGAAGGCTGTTTTCCACGACAAGTATTGTAGCTCTGTTGAAGAAGCCGGCTCAAAGGGAGGCAGGGTCAGCTTTTCCAATACGAAGTTGAGGTCCCAAGCTGGGACTGATGGTTTCAGTGGGGGTTTTATATTTTTTGCCCCTCTGAGGAACTGCCTTAATAGAGGATGTGAGAAGAAAGGAGGATCTGTATTGTATTGTGCAGAAATGGCTGAAGCGTGGATCTTGATGGAGGAGAAGGAAAGGCCACTGTTTAACATCTCAGCTAGGTACTGTAAAATTTGAGGTATATTTATTACCCAAGGATTCTGGCCCTTTTCTTGATTCCAGGAACAAAACTGTTTCCATTTGGCGGAGTAGGCTTTTCTAGTAGAGGGTCTTCTGGCCTCCAAGATGACATCCTGCACCTCCTTAGAGAGGAGAGTCTGTTGGGAAATTAAGGTATTCTCCATGCAGCTAGATTCAGGGTTTTGAGCTGGCTGTGGAGGGTTTTGTAGTTGTGCTGGGACAACAGAAGAGGAACTAGAGGTAGGATCCATGGTGGTGAGTGTGTCAGCCTCTTTAGGAGAGGATACCAGTGCTGTCGTGGCCAGTCTGGAGCAATGAGAATCATTTGTGGCCTCTCTGCTCTGGCTTTTAATAGAACTTTGGTCAGTAGAGGAAGAGGCGGGAAGGCTAGACTGTCAATGTTGTCCAATTGAAAGAGAGTGCGTCCACTTTCCAGGCCTGTGGATGATAGGTCCTTGAACAGAATTTTTCCAACTGGTAATTTCTGTGGGTAGCAAATAGATCTATGTCTGGCTGTCCCCATGCCTGAGTGATCTTTGAGAAGACTTGAGGATGCAACTTCCATTCGTGTGGGTCTGTCATATTTCTGCTTAAGTTGTCTGCCAGTGTGTTTTCCTTTCCTGGCAGGAATTGTGCCTGTAGTTGAATTTGTAATTCCAGTGCTGTGTTCCACAGGGTCATGGCTTGCCTGCACAGGGGGTATGAATGAGTTCCCCCCTGTTTGTTTATGTACCACATGACTGTGGTGTTGTCTGTCCTTATCAATAGCTGGCCTGGATGGAGTAGGTCTTTGAAGGTCATAAGAGCATTTTGCAAGGCTAGCATCTCCTTTTGGTTGATGTGTTGGTGCTTCTCTTTTTGGGACCACTTTCCCTGAATGCACTGATCTGCCATGTGTGCTCCCCAGGCGTAGTCTGAGGCGTCCGTTGTGATGATTTGAGTTGCTTGAGATAAACAGAAAGGGAGACCTGTGTTTCTTTAGCATGCTTGAGCCCACCACAAAAATTCCTTTTGAAAGCATGGAATGAGTGGTATAATTGTTTCCAAGCTGTGGCTGTGTTGAGACCATAAGTTTTTTAGGTACCATTGTAGTTTCCTCATATGCAGCTTTGCACATGGTATCAGTAGGATGCAAGATGCCATGAATCCCAGAGCCTGCAGGACTTTCCTTGCAGTTAGTCTGGTGAAAGTTGCCATTTTGTTGAAGTATTGAGACAGTTGCCCTTGTTTGTCTGGCGTGAGGTAGGCCATCTGGGTGGTTGTATTTAAGCTGGCAGCCAGGAAAATTATTTGTTGAGAAGGTATTAGTTTTGATTTCTTTTTGTTCACTGTGTATCCCAGGTAGTTTAACAGTTTTATTACAAACGCCAGATGCTGCAACAGAATGTCCTTGCTGTCCGCTTGGATCAGGCAGTCGTCCAGATATGGGTAGATTTGTATTCCTTGTTGTCTGCAGAAGGCAATTACTGATGCCAGGCATTTCGTAAACACTCTGGGCGCAGTAGATAAGCCAAAGGGCAATGCAGAGAATTGGTAATGGTTTGAACCTGCAAGAAATCTGAGGTATCTTCTGCAATCTTGTCTGATAGGGACATGCAGGTATGCCTCCTTGAGGTCCAACATTACCAGCCAAGACTCCTTGCCCAGCATGGGAAGAAGCTGCTGTAATGTGAGCATCATGAATTTTGGCACCTGTAGATATGTGTTTAGGATGGATAGGTCTAAGATGGGTCTCCAATCTTTGTCCTTCCTTGGTACCAGAAATAGTCTGGAATAAAAACCTTGACCTTGTTCTTTTGCAGGTACCTCTTGAATTGCTTTCATATCCATGAGAGCGGAAATTTGTCTTTGTGCCTCTGCCCATTGATTTTGTGGCAGGTTTGGCAAGCCTCTCATTTTTGGAAGGCTATGAAAGTGGAGCCTGTAGCCTCTGTCTATAATGCCCAGAATCCATTTGTCTTTTGTAACAATGTGCCAGTTTTTTGAAAATAATGCCAGTTTTCCGCCCAAAGGTGCTGTCATTATAGCTTTGTTTGGCAGGCATAGGGGGAAGTCATTGTGTCGGTTTTCTAAATGACTGTGATCTATCTTCTCCACCTCTTGGGGTTGGTGCTTGCCACTGTCTAGCTCTGTAAGATCTCCTTGAGGTTGTCCTCTACCCCTTGGGCGTCTGTATCTGCCCCTTTAAGGTCTGTCCGTGGCTGGAAAGGACCAATTTTTTGAAGGCCAGTTTCTGCTGAAGCGTGGAGGTTGCACCTGCAAGAAATCTTTCACTGTTTGCATAGATTTCGCTTTTTCCTCCATTTTCTTTAGTACCTCCTCAGCTTTAACACCAAACAATACATCTTTTTGAAGTGGTGCATCTAATAACTTTGCTTTGACATGATCTGGTAAGGTTTGCTTTTTGAGCCAAGCATGCCTCATTATGACAGACCCCGTGACAGCAGCTCTACATGAGGCCTCTAAAGCATCAAAACCACACTGCAAGGTATGTTTACCCACTTGCTCTGCTCCATGCAACAAATCCTGCAACTCTTTCAAATCTGGTTGTTCTGTCTGTGTCATTTTGCTTTTCAGCTGAGATAACAAAAACTGTTGGTACTTTAACATATGAAATTGACAGTTTAATGCCCTCATGGTTAAAGTGGCAGATGTATACACCTTTTTCCCCCACCTTTCTAATGCTCTGGAATCTCTCTCTGAAGGTAAAGGGTTTTTAGCAGTAGAGGCCTTTATTCCCTTGGGACCCTGTGAAATTGTTTCTGGGTCAGCAGTATGTTTTTTATAAAGGAACTGGTGAGAATCAGGAACCCGGTAATACCTGTCTGGTTTAACAGGGGCTGGAGGTAAAGAATCTGGATTAAGACTGGTTTCTGCGTACACATCATCCAAAATATCTAAAACAGGAGGGATAGCCAGGGGCCTATGCTGGGGGAGCAGTAAAAATTCCCCGAGCCTTTTCTTGGAATCTGAGTAATCTTGGCCTTCCCAGTGGAAGTGCTCCCTCAATGTATGCAGGGTTTCCCCAAAACAGTAGTCCTCAGGGGGGGGGGGGCAGAGGGAATAGACTCCTCAGCATCAGAGTCTTCAAAAGGGGAATAGGCATAATCCTGGTCCTCAGAATGGTCTGAGGTAATAGAAGCCTGGTCTGAGGAAAGGTAGTCTTCCTCCAGTCTGGGTCTTTTGTCAGAGGGGGGGTTGAGAACCCCTGATGAGAGTTATCAAATCCTCAGCCATTTTAAGCATCTGTTTTTTAGGCATGGGGCCTTGAGAGGAGGTCTGAGGACCCTGGTTTTTAGTTTTCATGGCAGCTTTAAATTTAGTGAGGGATTTAATAGAGAAGGTGGTAGGCCTGAAGACGCCTTCAGAAATGGTGGGCCTCACTAAATTTTCAGTTTCCCCACCAAGAGTGGTGTCGGTATCTGCAGTGAGAATGGAGACAGAGGAGCCTGCGACCTCCGGTACTGAAGTCACTGGTAAAATAGTTTCATCGGTAGTCAGGGGCTGCGTAGGCGCCTCGCTGAGAACCGGAGAACCAGTAGTCAGCCTAAGCGTGGTCTCAGTACTCGGTGCAGACCTCGGATGTCGGTCCTTGTCTTTGAGTCTTTTGCTTAAAACTGGTGTCGGTGTATCAGACGACATGATATAATTCAATTTTTTGCCAAAATAATGACGGGCGAACTCCGCCCGGTGTTTAATAGTGCGCTTGTTGAACCTAGCACAAAAACGGCAGGCCGAGACGTCGTAGTCTGGCCCTAAGCAAGGTATACAGAAAGAGTGAAAATCCTTATGCGGTATTTGCTTCCCACAAGAAATGCAATTATTAACTTTGTCTGACATC
Organism: Protopterus annectens; assembly: GCF_019279795.1. NCBI lineage: Eukaryota > Metazoa > Chordata > Ceratodontiformes > Protopteridae > Protopterus > Protopterus annectens. Next base: position 708,145,103 of record NC_056728.1, read on the forward strand.
GGTCTGAGGCAAGAAAAGTTTCCCCAATGGGGTACTTAGCTTTAAAGAAGACTTCGGCTGAAATACTTTCGTAAATCTCAGGAGCTGGCCGACTGGCACTTGCGAACTGCTTCTGCTTCGGGCACCGCGCGGCAAGAAAGACTGAAGAAAATGGTGTCAGCTGCCTCTTTTATACCCCTGCCACACTGACATCAGGGAAGAAGCGACGACAACCGACGCCGGACCTAGACTTTGGAATTTGGCCGTCCGAGGACCCGCCTGACGGCAGGATAATCCATCTGTAATGACTGCAGCTGTATGCACGATGAACATCAAACACAAGCATGATTCACATAATACATCCTCTGCAGAACACAGTATGCAATATATCACACACCAGTGTCTCACCAGTCAAACCTCTAAGGCAAAACACAAAAATAAAAAAAATCTTAGTCATAGGTGACTCAATTATAAGACACACAGATGTCCCTCTTACCAGGTTAGATAAGGAAAACGTCATGGTCAGCTGTCAGGTGTCAGGATCTGCCACATCACACGCACTGAAGTCTCTCAATAACAGGCACTGTTATGACTCCATCATAATCCATGTGGGTATGAACAACTTGAGATGTACCTCACTGGACTATATGAAGAGAGACATGATTGAGCTCTCTAATTTTGTGTCTCAGGCATTTATGTCCCTAGCCTTAAACATCATTTTACCTTCACCTAGAATGATACCTCAATACAAACAAAAAATGATCGACTTCAACAATTGGCTTAGTTTCTGGTGTCATTCATAGGGGATCCAGTATCGGTTAGCCTGGGATATCATAGTCGACAAACCTTGATGCTTTGCCAGAGATGGTTATCATTGGTTACCCCTTGGATTTCGGTTTCTGGCTAAGGCTCTTGAAACCCAGTACTGCCTTTTTTAGGCAATGTCACAAGAACAAAATTCCGCGATGTAAAAACAACCTCAAGGTTATGCTGCTAAATGCTAGGTGTCTAAACCAGAAAATGCACTCACTGGAAGCAGTCCTCACCTTGGAAGATGCTGACATTTGTGCAGTCACTGAGACCTAGTTTAAAGCTGCGGAGAGCACCCCAGCTCTTACTGGGTTACATTTCCTTCATACGTTCAGACCACAAACTGATGGAGGGAGAACTAAAGGAAGTGGTGTATCAATATTCATTAAAGATAAACAGACCTCTAGATTGGTTAAACAGTACGATTCCCTTGAATTACTTCAGGTGCAAATGACTGTAGGTATGACCCCTCTTCAGGTCATTGCCAGGTATCCATCCACTCAGCCTACTTGGATCTACTTCAATCAATCAAGATACAACCAAACATCCTGGTTTTGGGTGACTTTAATTACCCATCCATTGACTGGTAAATGTTCTAACTCAGTTGCTCAAAGGTTCCTGGACTTCATTAACTCCAATGCCCTGGACTACCTGGTTGATACACCCACAAGGGACTCAAACATCTTGGATCTGGTGCTCACCAACATGGGGGACCTCTGCACCACCCTCAGTGTGTGGCCATCCCTACTGAGCTCTGACCAGAAAACACAAGACCCCCCCCCCTTAGCAACAACTAGACTAAAAAACTTCTCCAAGGCCAATTACAACCTTTACATGACAGCATAAATAGCTTCATAGCCCCTCCCCCACTGACTCGGACACCTATGCTGAGTTATACACCAACGCTTTATACAAGCACCTGTACAATTGCACTGACTCTGCTGTACCTGATAGAACAAAAGCAAGATATTCAAGGAAAATCATACCTGCCTGGTGAACAAGTGCCATTAACAGGCTACAGTAGGAGAAAGAAATTGCTGCCTAAGAGTAGGAAGGAACAGTCTCAAAACTGGAAACACTCCCTCCCCAACTTAAACAGGCAAATAAGACTCCTAGTGAAGTCCTCCAAAACTAACTATGAATCCAGATTAGCTTCCTAACCAAGGATAACAACAAGGTGTTCTTTAGTTACATCAGTAACCTCAAAGGTAAGGCCAGATTTGCTCTGAACTCATAGTTAATGGTACTACATATACAGAATCTGTGGATATAGCAAATCTGCTGGCTGACAGGTTCAGTAAAAACTTCCCTCCCATATCCCCACCACATATACCCCAAAGTATCCCTAACACCTGTACTCCCACCTAGTACCTCTGAGAAGCAGGTCTTAAACGCCCTCTCCAAGGCCAAAAACACAGCCTCTATGGGACCAAACAACATCCCAGTCTGTGTTCTACATGGGTTAAAACAGCACTTAGCATCACCATTGGGCACACTTTTCAATCACAGCCTAAGCACTAGCTTTGTCCCAGTGGAATAAAAAACAGCTACCATTATCCATTTGCACAAAGGGGAGGTGTATCCACAGACCCATTAACTTGACCAGCCTCGTCTGCAAGGCCATGGAACAAACCATAATGGACCTTATTAACAAAAATATAGAAAATCTCCAAATGCTCGACCCCCACCCAGTTTGGCTTTGTCAGGGGGTGATCATGCCTATTAAACTTGGTGGACTTCTTCGAAACAGTCACCAAAGCCCTAGACAAGGGCAAATCTGTAGATACAGCTTATGCACACTTAGTCAAGGCCTTTGACACAATCCCCCAACTCAGACATCATTGATAAACTCATCCAGCTGGGTATCAATGCATACATTTTGTTAGATGGGTTGCAAACTGGCTCACTGATATAACTCATATAGTCAAAATAGGGGACACTACCTCCTCCAGCTGACCTGTAACCAGTGGTGTTCTACAGGAATTGGTTATGGGACCCTTACTGTTTGGAATCTACTTCTCCAAACTACAAACTAAAACTAAAGGACTGGCTGACAAATTTGCTGATGACTGCAAACTGGGAGCAATCGTTGAAACCTCTAGCGATGTCAACATCCTGCAATAAAGTCTAACTCAGACTAATTACTGATGCCAAGTCATGGTCTTAAACTTAATGCAAAAAAAATGCATTATCTTCCCCTTCAGCAAGGGTGATGTTCCTGCAAACTACCACATCAATAACAATACCCTAACCACACAGTCAGGGTGAGAGATCTGGGCACACAGGTCAACAGCAACTTTAACTTTGATAACCATGTCTCCACAGTGGTAAGAAGGGCATTTTACATTGCTCATCGCATAAGTAAGGGCAGTGCCTCCAGAAAAAAAAAGAAGTTATAAACCCCCCCCCCCGCCCGTACTCTTCCCTCATCAGGCCAATAATACAGTACAATGCTCCCTTTGGTATGCTCCTTTACAAACATTTGCAGCAACTGGAGAGACCACAGAGTCTCCTTACAAAGAAAATTCATGGTCTTAAAGATCTGTCGTATGCTGACAGACTGAAATAATTGTCACTTTACTCTGTATCATACAGACTGCTCAGAAGCAACCTGTGCCTTGCATATAGAGCAATCTCTGACCCAACTTTAATGGAAATGCTGCACATTCCCTAGTCAGATGGTACATGAATCACTTGCTCAAAGAATCTTAACCTGGTATGTGACATCAACAGAACTTGCTGGAGAGAGAGATTTGTCTCACAGAGGTTGCCTCACCTTTGGGACAAGCTTCCTATTCATGTTAAACAAAGCCACTCATTGGCCCTTTTTAAGCGTAATTTGGACAACTGGATGGGTAACTGGAAATTCACCCTGGGGGTTCCACCTGTGTCCCTCTTGGACAGGGGCAGTAGGTGCTGATTTTAGTGTCTGCTTGAACCAGACATCCTTGGGAACAACTGGTTGAACTTGACTAGGCTTGACGGGTCCTGAGGCCATTAGCCTATTAACCTCCTATGATCCTATAAAGAGAAAAGTATAAAGACCATTGGGAAAACCACAGTTTATGTACAAAATCATTCTTCTCTGTACAGAAGAGAAGTCAGTTTATCCCTGCAATGACAGGATATCAAGAGGCAAGTGTGAGATGTATCCAGCTGTTTTTAGAAAAATTTTCCTGGAGGAGCTAATATATCTTTGGATGTACAACAAGCTAAGAAGGAAATAAAAAAGGTTATCCTGCAAAGAGTGAGCCTGAAAACGGAAGGGGACACTCCTAATTCCTCTAACAGCAGCAAATCCCATGGACAGAACATGCTAATAAAACCTTTTCCACTGCTCCAAAGAAAAATGATGGGCAGAAATAACGGAGCTGACAAGAAAGATTTACAATACATTGGACTTGAACAAGAGGCCAGTGCTTGGTGTACAAGATGAAGAGGAAGAAGAGCAGTAATAATGTAAAATTAAGAAATAAATAAATATAATTGTAAAGTGCTATCACTATAAGATGCAATTTGGACATGCAAACTGTGCTTCTGCAAAAAGGCTAAAAAGACTGCAAGTTTGTGGACTGTATCAAAATTGGTGGGAGGACTCTGAAGTATAATTCCCATTTCTTCATTAATGCTTAGAAGGACAATGAAGGGATTAAGTAATCAAAGTTATTTTTTCTTAGTAATATGTGTAGAACAGTAGAACATTATTTTAAATAAACTGCATGTCACATAGTAAAGTAGATCTCTATATTATGCAGAGGTATTTCAAATGTGAGGTGGGGGAGTCTTACCAGTGACTTCTGTTTATGGCAGTGATGTTAATGCATCTGGGGTTTATACTTTAACAATATAAAGGCTGAATATATACAGAGATGTACTGGAGTAGGTGTAGATTAAAGCTCTTGGATTGTGCTGCAAACCAGTGAAAAAAGTTTTCTTTCCTTCTTTTTCTAAGCAACCAGATTAGAAAGTGGAAGGCTTGTGAAATGACAGTTTCCAAGCATTTTAAGAAGAGCTGTTTCATGCAATTGTAAAAAAAAATTACCTGTTGATCTCTCCACCAGCAAAACTGCAAAGCTGAAGATAAGATGTCTACAGGTATAGGCAATTAATCCATGCTTCTTTTGAGTCATTAAGTATGAGAAAGGCTATAATTAGTACTTAAAGGAGAACTGGCAAGCACATCAATGAAATTAAATTAAGTCTAACACATTGAAGGAAATACTTTTATAAGAAAATGCATTCCTCATGGCATTTAGCACTTAATTATAAAACTTTAGCTGTGCACAATCTTGTTTATTCGATTAAGGGATAACCACTGCACCTTTTCTTAAGCCTAAAAATCAGTTAACTGATAGTATGCAAATAGTTTTTTTTTTCCTCATTTGTGAGGGAAAGAGAGATGAAACAAGAATGGATGGTGTCGGTGTAAGAGGGAACACAGATTCTAACATATATTAAGTAAATATAAAAAGGCTCAACTCCACCACCATTAAATGAATAAAACTTCAAACCACTTTAATAATACCAAATATAAATAAAAGGATAACTGATAAACAAAACAACAACGGGTAAGTGCTTTCATTCATAACAAACTTCATCAGACCAAGGGTTAATGTATTAGTTTTTTTGTGGTCATGTGATCAGTAGTAAAGGGATATAAGATGGGACTGATTGTGAACAGTTTGGTCTGACGAAGTTCGCGGTTTGAAATTTTTTTTGCGTTTTTTTTTTTTTTTTTTTTTTGGGAGTTATAAGTCTTTGGGTGCAGCTGCCCATACATGGAGGGATAACTTCCCCTTTTGGATAGTTTTCTGCATTTGTTGCAAGTTAAAAGGTGGTGGGGTTAAAAATGAAAACGTATGACAATTTTTTGTTTAAAGTATTTTCATTACAGTGAAAATTCTAGGAAAATATGACATGGGCTTATAAAGAGATGAGAATCCACGACTAAATCTAAGATTGCCCTGTTGAACGTTAATGTGCGCATGTAAACTGCAAGCTGGAAATATTTTCAAAAAACTATCATGCAGAATATGTGGAACGTAATATTTTCTTCTCTGAATGACTACCTTATCAATTATACCACATGAGAAAATTTGCTATGTAAGATGTGGATTTACTAGCAAGAAGAATTCACATATTATTCCTCAAGTACAACAACTAGTTTAGACTAGAGAGAAATTCTATTTCATACGGGGATGGGTACTTTACTAAATGCTCTGAAACACATACAATTTCAGATCATGCATCAATAAAGACCAACAAAGAAGCAATGTAGTCAAGTAAATATGAGACAAAGGCACTTTCCCACTAATTGGTTAGCCAGATAGGCAAACTTCTTGAACAAATGGTATCCACGTGGATGTGAAAGGGTAGAGGAAATGATTAAAAATTCATCAGGAAAGACAAATTTCTTCAGAAGGAATAACAAGGAATTTAGATAAAATTAAACTGGAATTTAAAAATATGGTAGAAATAAGAGAGAAAGATATGTGAAAGGGGTAATAAAAATTACTTAGTGGGGTTATCAAATGTTGAAGGAAAGCAGAAAAAGGGGAATCTTGCAAACAAGAGGAGGAACAAATGCTGAGTGCTAAAGGGAAAATAAGACAGTATTTGGATAATATGCAAAAGGTTGGTATTAAGCAACTATTTTTGATAACTCCAGAAAATAAGAAGTTATGTACTCACCATAACATTCCATGTGAGTTGTTCATCTCGCCTTCATTCTTGACTGATGGGTTCGGTGCCGATCCATCGGCTCCGGTATGGCCACATGCAAAGCTCGAGGTCTTCCAGTAGCTCGAGGCCTAGCCCCTATCCCATGATGCACTGTGAATTACCTCAGATCCTGTTTGCTGCATGTACTATAACCATACAAATGAGCTAAACCCCAATGGAAAGGAAGACGAAATTGAGCAACTAGGATGAGACCAACATCTAGGTCAGCTATCAGCCAGGAGGGGGAAGGAGGGAAGGACGTACGAATGAAGGCGAGATGAACAGCTCACATGGAACGTTATGGTGAGTACATAACTTCTTAATGTGAAGTTGTTCAATCTCGCCGTTCATTCTTGACTGATGGGTAACGTCCCTAGCACCATCAATCTTGGGTGGCTCACAGGAGTACATTTTTCAGGACCGTGGACCCAAAGGAAGCCTTGTCCCTGGAGGCCTTATCAACTTTGTAATGAGTGATAAAGGTATGAGGTTTTGACCAAGTGACTGCTGCACAAATGTTAGGTGAAAATGCAGAGGATGTAGAAATTGCTCTGGTGAAGTGAGCTTTAATCATGTGTTGCAAAGGCATATTTAGCAGCTGAATAGACAAAGGTGATACAATCAGATAACCATTTAGACAGAGTTGTTTTAGCCACTGGTCTTCCTTTCCTGGATTCAGAGAATGAAACAAAGAGCTGGTCTGATTTCCTGATATCTTTTGTTCTATCCAAATAAAACCTGAGCTGTCTGTGAACATCAAGTTTGTGCAGCATATAATCCAACTTGTTGGAATGATTAGGGAAGAAAACTGGTAACTCAATAACTTGGTTGATATTGGTTTCTGAACAAACTTTGGGCAAAAAGGAAGGATTTGTCCTAAGTGATACTCTGTCAGCATAAAAAAAATCAAATGAGGGCGGCTGATAGATAAAGCCTGAAGCTCTGACACTCTGCGGGCAGAAATAATAGCTACCAGAAAAATGGTTTTCCACGACAAATATTTGAGGTCACAAGATGATGCGGGTTCAAATGGGGAGAGGATTATGCATGACAGCATAAAATTTAGATTCCATGGAGAATAGAAAGTTTTCACAGGTGGTCTTGTATGAAATGTCCCCTTGAGAAAGGCCTTGGATAACTTGTGGGACATATTTAACACATCAATCCCAAGATGAAAATTAGATATAGCAGCCAACTGGACCGAACTGTTGCTGGTGCCACTCCTTCATTAAAAATCATAGTCAAGAATTCTAGAATGGATGACAAAGAGGCTTTGTAAGGATCAATATTATGCTTAGAGGCCCATATGGAAAATCTCTCCCACTTACTAAGATATTTATTTTATTTATTTTTATTTTATTTATTTTATTTTATTTTACATTTGTTGACCGGGCTAGTCCAGCTGGATCAATGTCCATTTTCAGTGGAGGCCCGGGGAGAAAAGCTCCACAGATTAAAGCAAGGTTATAGAAAATAAACATGTACAATAAACACTTATGACACAGGCAATGAGCAAAAATGCAAAGATATTAGTCTAGGTCAGGTAATAAAAACAAATAGTACCAACTACGTAATAAGAAAGGCATTAACTCCTTTCAGTACAAATATGGGAGGATGGGAGTATTACGTAGTTTAAAATGTATGTACATACTTGTAAAAAAATACTGTTTGTACCTTTTTTTTTTCCCCCCTATATGAGAACAATAGTAGCAGTAGAGTCATTAAGTCATTTGTGATCAGAGAGAAAGATTGCAGTGTTGAATAAGGAAATATGATAGTAGAAAGAAGAAAGTAGGTTAGTCAGGATTGGTACAAGAGCAGAGCCAGAAGTTGTTCAGATGTAAAAGAAGTTTTTTTTAAAAAAGATGAAGAGTGGTTAGAGAGGAGATGTGTGAGGGGAGGTTATTCCATATTTTGCCTACTGAGTTGGAGAAAAGGCAGTTACCTGCAGAATTTGTAATTCTAGTAGTGTTAACTTGTAGCTTTTCGGCGGAGCGTAGTTGTTTCAAGTTATTATAGGGAGTCTATAATCTTCTAGTGGACGGCTTACGAGAAGACAAAAGGATCTGTTTTGTCTCAATGGAAAAGTTATGAAGCCTGACTATGAGGGAAACTGGAGCAGCCAAGCTGTCAGCTTCAATGACTGCAGAGAGGGATGAAGGGCCCCCGACGGATGTGTCAGAAGGTCTGGAACTGGGTCCAGAATCCAGGGATTCTCCAAGAGATGATGTTGAAGGAATGGGAACCAAATCTGCCGAGGCCAATGAGGGGCTATAAGGATGATGGTCCTTCCCAGGGATTTTGCTTTCTGTAGAACATTGGGTATCAATGATATTGGTGGAAATGCATAGAGGATACCCGGGGGCCAATCATGTATGAGTGCGTCCCTCGAGGCTTCTCCCGGAGGGGGAATCAGGGCAAAGTAGCTTCTGCATTTTGTGTTGATGTGACTGGCAAAAAGGTTGCAGCAAGGCTGGCCCCATTTGTGGAAAATCCTGTCCACAATTTCTTTCTTGAGGGACCACTTGTGTGGCAACAAGATTGCCCTGCTCAGTTTGTCTGCCATCATTTTGGATCTCCCTGGGATGTGCGTTGCCAACAGAAAGCGCTGGGAGGTAACAGCCCACTGCCAAACTCTGAGGGCTTCTCAGCAAAGGGGGTAAGATCTGGTTTCCCCTTGCTTGTTCAAGTACCAGACCACTGACATATTGTCTGTCTGAATTGCAATCATTCCTAGAGGAAGAGAGTCCTGGAAGTACTGCAAGACCAAAAGTACTCCTCTCATCTCTAGAACAGTGATATGCAAGTGTGACTCCTGATCGGTCCATGTGCCTTGGGCAGTCTTTTCCTGAAAATGCCCCCCCCACCCTAACAGGGAAGCATCCGTGGTCACAATGGCTACTGGAGGGGGTAGAACAAATGGGTGTCCTATGGTGACATGAAGAGACGTCAACCACCACTTAAGATCTTTCTTGCAAGAGCTCATAATCAATATCGTGTGGTCCATAGGTAGTTCCTGGTAAGACCATTGAGTGAATAACAGCCATTGAAGGATCCACTTATGCATTCTTGCTAATGGTATGGCTAGGATTGCTGCAGCCATCATACCCAATACTTTCAGAACTTCTGAAGCTGGTGCTCTGTCTTTCAATACCAATGTGCTGACATGCTGGTGAAGAAGAAAGACTCTTTCGACTGGTAGCCTTAGAGTGGTGGATGAGATGTCTAGCTCTGCCCCGATAAAAAATATATGCTGCGATGGTGACAAGGCAGACTTTTGAGTTGACTGTAATACCTAAATGACTGCAGAGTGACAGAGTGTACTTACTTGTCTGAATAAGTTGCTGCCTGGTGGTGGCGGTAAGGAGCCAATCGTCTAGGTACAGAAACACTTGGAATCCTAGACGCCTCAGGTGAGCAGTGACCACTGCCATGCATTTGGTGAACACTCTGGGGGCTGTAGTGAGACCAAAGGGCAAGGCTCAAAACTGTCACCCTGTTGTTGCGGACTCCCTCTGCTGCGAGAGTGGCGTCTTCCACTATTACCCCCTACTCTGCCCCTGGAGTGGGGTTAACCACGTGTGTCCTGAAAGGCTCCTTTGGCTTTCCGGAACCACATTTTACCTCCCCTCTGACCTTTGGGATAAAGGTCGGGTAGGGGTGGAAAAATGGACTCTGACAGCAGACAGAGTCTTTCCCTCCTGTTCACACCTGGTCAAGGTTTCCTTCACTTTAGGCCCAAAAAGGGATGAGCCATCAAAGGGGTGTTACCGAAGGATGACTAAGGGCTCCGCGAAGGAACACAAGCACATCCAGGAATGTCGTCTAAGAGTGATTCCTGTACCCGCTGCCCTTCTCGTTCCATCAGCTGCATAGGATATGAGACGCATGGATTAGTTGACAACAGAATTTAGGGTAGAAAGCTGGGCAGCAACTTTGTCAGAGGCACCTGCAACTACTGTACCCTGAAGAGCATCTCCCAACTCCTTAAGGAGATATCTTTGCAACCTAGTATAATGGGTTAAGTAATTGAGTGAACAGAGAGCAAAAGTCGCTGAACTGAACATGTGTTTCCCATATCAATCCATGATCCTAGACTCTCTATTAGGAGGATGGATAGATGAGGACGTCTAAGACATTTCCTTTTTGGTGGCCGCCACCACCATGGCATCAACTGGGACTTCTTTGATACAGAAAATTTTGTCTGATGGGGTTCAAGTAAAGTTGTTAGGGCCTCCTAGAGACAGGCTCCATGGACTCCGATGACTCCCACGCCCTTTGAAAAACCAACTGCATGAGCTCATTGAAGGCTGGAGACACCCAAGAGGTGGAGGGTTGAGACCCGAAAGCCTTCAGGAGTACTGACTCATCCTCAGTAGGGCTTTTGGACTGCCAATCACCCCTCTGCCTAAGGATCTCAAGTATCTCAGCAAAGGAGATATCCTCAGAGGGGGACCATGGGGACCCTTCTGACTCATCCAAGTCAGTGTCAGATGTTAAAGACTCCTGTGGGGAGTCCAAGTATCTCCTCTTGCACAATCTCTTCCTGGGAACCTCCTCAGTGGAAGCCTCTGTGGAGGTCTCGGAAGAGCAGGGGGCATCCTGGGGGGGCTACCTGAGGGTCTGGGTCTCTATGCTTAGCATGGATGATGGAAGCAAAAGCAGACACAGGCACTTTAGGAGATGAGGAAGCAAGGCCTGAAGTTGATGATGACTTGGGGGGGACAAAGCTCTACTCATGGCTTCGAAAGCACCACGGCTCTGATTGGAAGGAATCGACGGATCCGAGGGAACGATCAATTCCTCCCGCACCAAGGCAGTGGGCTCAGAGCCAGAGGTAGGAGCCGAGCTCATCTGAGCCAAGCCCCAAGAGGAAGAGTCAGCACCGACAAGTCGGTCCGACTATCCTCCCCGGACCCGACTGGAGAGTGTCAGCTCCTAGAATCCCTGGTCGGCACCAAGGACGTCAAAGTGGATGGAGCCGAGGACACTGGAGCAGGTCTCTGCTCCAAAGGCTCCATGATCAACAGGTCTGCTTCTTTTGGCTCCGAAGGGCCGATACGGCTCGGAAGAGGAGTAACCAAAGCAGGATTAGTGGTCTTCGGCTCCGAAGCCGCTTGGGTCGAGCAGACAACAATTTAGCAAGGCCTGTTGCCTGTAAAAGCTTCTGCACCAAATTGATCTATATCCAAATCTGAAAGGCTGACAGATGATCTAGACGAATGCACTGATGGTGCCGACTGGAGCAATAGTGACTGAGGCACTTCAGATACCGGCTCCAATGCTGTGGGCCGGCTCCGAAAAGAAAAGACAGTCGGCTCTGAAGTCTGTGGAGCTGATGTCGCAGAGCCATCAGACTTTTTTTGATTTTTTTGAGTGCTTGGAGTCCTTAGATTCAATAGAGGACTTAGAAGATTTGCTGGTCACTCAAAGCCTCTTGAAAGGGGTGTTTAAGCAAGCCCCTGTCCATCAACTTCCTTTTCCTCTCTATAACAAAACTCTTGATGAAAAGGAATGGCAGACAGCACAAGATTCTTGTAAGTAGACAGCCCCTAGACAATACACACAGGTAACATGTCCATCAGTAACTGACATTTTCTGATTGCAGTCCGGACATTTTTTAAAACCCGACTTGGAATGTTTGTCCTTATCTGCCATAATAACTACTTTAACACGCAAACCAGATATTAAAGATACTAGGCTTTAAACACACACACACACACACACACACACACACACACACACACACACACACACAGAAAAGAGCCTGAGATAAAGAAGCCAAAAACTCTATACAACTAGAAAAAGGCTGTATAGAGACACTAGAAAGCTATTTAAACACACACTAACAGATAACTAGGCCAAAACACACAAGACCAATATTTTAAAGAGTAATATTAACACACACAGGAAGGGGAACTTCAAAGAAGCTATAAAAGCTAACTATATAACTATCCTAAGTCAAAAATTTAGTAAAAGTATTTAACAAACTGCTAAATAGAAAGGTTTTTAAGTTGTACTGGCCTGAGCTTGCACTGGAACCTCCGATCAGATGCCACGACAAACTAGATCTGAGGTAATTCACAGTGCGTCTTGGGATAGGGACTTGGCCTCGAGCTACTGGAAGACCTTGAGTTTTGCATCTGGCCTTACCGGAGCCAATGGATCGGTTCCAAACCCATCAGTCAAGAATGAACGGCGAGATTGAACAACTGCACATCGAAATTTTTATCACAATGACTTAAGCAACAGAAAGGAGAAAGGTGAAAGAGTTGTTGCAAAATGTATGGAGTCTATAACAAGAAAAAGAACCACATATCCTACAGGTATTACAGATAATTCAGAAATGTTATAAACATTTGTATAAAATGGAGAAATATAAAAAACAAGAAAAGAGACAAATGGAAATATTTATGGAATAATTAAGCATCCCAAGGTTAGAAGCAACATGAAGTCAAAGAATTAATAGCCAAGATGGGCAGGAGGAGATAAAAAATGGTGAAGTAGAATTTATCGACAGGGAAGTTTCCAAGAAGAAATGGTATCCCTGTGGAAGTTTAAAAGTTAGGACGAAAGTGATAAAGACCTGGAAGGTTCTGTTAACAGAATAATGATGATCCTGAGGGATGCAAAATGTAAAAAATACCACAATTTTGGTGGGTCTTGATTTAGAGGAAGCATTCAACATGGATTTTATAAGTAGGGCATGTAGCAACTGAATTCCTTGACAGAATAATATGTAAATTAGTGAGATATGTGATGATGTGAGATATTGCTAGCTATGGCATGAGAAGTAGGGCAGTGGATGTATAACATATGCCAGTATAGCTAGATGTAGTTTTGTACAGAATTATACATCATTTATATATCAAACTGACTTCTACAGATACTTGTCTTAAAAATGTATTTGTAAAGCTGCTTGTGTCAAAAATGCATCAACAGTGCACCCTGCAGGACAGAAAAAGAAATACACTTGTATGTCAGACTGTATTATAACTACTGACCTAAATATTGTAACAGAGGATACTGGAAGAGAAGAGGTTAAGCTCAGCTCCAGCTAACTTTGAAAAATAGTGGGAAATTACATTACTTAATGTCTGGCCAGAGAATGGTTTATTAGCGCCTGTAGAAAGAGTGGATGTGTTTTATGGTTTTATGACTCCAAGAAGCTGCAACAAATCTTGGCTAAACTCTGTGTGTGTGCATTATTGACACGTGTGTGAGATTCTGGGTCAGTTGCTAGGAAAGGGGGTAGTATGGGAACTAGAATTCAGATGATTAATGTGTGTGATGTCATTCCGTAATCCATCATAAAAATTATGTTTTAAATTCTAGATGAGACTGAGGACTCAGGGCAGTCTGTTTTTGGAACCTGAAAAATAGAAGACCACTCACCCATTTCATCTTGCCTTGTTCTAGTAAGTGGCCATGGAATATTCATTCTTTAGATCATTCAGGAAAATATAGTAAGATTAATTGAATACTTTTTTTTCTGTAGATGTGTGAATCTATTCGTCTGTGTTATTTTAATATTTCCTGTGACAAACTTTGGTGTTCATTGTAAATAGATATTCTGTATTTTCAGGTTCTTTTATTATTTATTATTAAATATCTTTACACTTTTAATTGTGGCTGGTCTTTTAGAGAATATTTTAACCTCAGAGTACTTACTGTACATCTATTTGCTGACTCTGTGGCCATTCTTGAAAGCCTTACTTCACTGGTCAAATACTATCATTTGTATTAATATTAATTTCACTCAGTATAACTGGGTACCCTTGTAAGAACCTTAGAGTAGCTGTGTGCTCTTAAGGGAAACTGTGCTTGCTGCAAAGAGTTGCATCTGGAAATACTGTGTATATATATTTTTGTTCCAAGTGAATATTCCTGTCCAGTGTCAGTGGTGAGGATTAAGGCTCCTTGATTACTGGCTCAGAGTGGGATGCCACAGGATATATTAAGGGTTAGAGGCAAGAATTAAGGTGGGAAGGTTCCTCTCTGACAAGATGAGTTTGAATAGAGGATCCAGGCAGAGTGTCCTCTGTCCCCTTGGTTATTTGCTTTATACTTAGAGCTTCTAGCAAAGAAAATAAGGGACTCAAACACATAATTGGCATAGTCATCGAGAAAAAGTAAGCTTTACCTGCAGATAACATTTTGTATATGATATTTACAGACAAGTGCATTTTTGGTGGTGTGGAACATTTTGAAACAATTTCAGGTCTTTTTGGGATGCAAAATTAATGAAGATAAAACAAAGGCTAAAGTGGTAAATTAAAAGTTATGTTCTTAGCATAACTAGGCATCTGTGTGGCCCATTTTGATTCTTCCTCAATGTATGGCTTCAGATCCAATCTTGCACTTATTCCAGACTTTGGATCCAGCTCTTGAGCTCTTCACTATATCCATAATGCTCTATTGCATCCCTAAAGCCTCAGCTCGAGTTTGTTGCCTTATCCCTATAGTAAAAACAGAGACAGGAATAGTTTTATATAAAGACAAGGCACAAACCTGGAACTGTAGGTTCCAATACAGTCCACTAGGTTTCTCCAGGAACTTGGATGGGGGATGAATGGAAGGGAAGTTGAGGAAGAATGAAAATGGACAACACAGATGCCTAATTATGGTAAGAACATAACTTTTAAATCTGACATTTTCCTTTCCATTCTTCCTCGGTGTATGGGACAGAGTCCGCAGTTATGTTGATCTTGGGTGGCCCTCATGGAAGGATATTCCAGAGTACTGTTTAATCAAAGGCAGCTCTGTTTCTAGAAATAACATCCAATTTGTAATGAGTAACAAAAGTATAAGCACTGGACTATGTAGCTGCATCACAAATGTCACCAATACATTTTCTGGACCAAAAAGCAGATGATGTGACCATGGAACTGGTTGAATGAGCCTTGGGAGGTTTAGATAATGTCATGCCTTTCTGAAAATAAATCCAGGAAATACAGCCTCTTTATCCATTTTGCTAGTGTGACTTTGGATACTGAGTAAAATAGTATTTTTGAAGAAAAGGAAACAAAGAGTTTGCCTGATTTTCTGAATTGCCTTTTCCTGTGAAGATAAAAACGCAATTCTCTATGCACATCAAGGAGATACAGCATATACTCTCCTTTATTGGAAAAAATTGGAAAGAAAACAGGTAAGTGGACGGATTAGTTAATGTTATTCTCAGAAGCCACTTTAGATAAAAAGGAAGGGTTAGTCCAGAAGGAAAACCTATCCTTATGAAAAATTATGCAAGGAGATTTTGAAGAGACAGCCTGGAATTCAGATATTCTCTTAGCAATTGTGATGGTTACTAAGAAAATTGTTTTCTATGATAGAAACTTGAGATCAGATTTAGCTGAAGGCTCAAAAGGTTTCTCTGTTAGGCCTTGTAATACAATTATCAGATACCAAGGTAGAGAGGGATCTTTTATGGAGGCCTCAGAAGAAAAATTCCTTTCAAGAAAACTACATAGTTTAGACGAAGCCAGAGACAAATGTCTGCTCCCCATGCAAAAGTTAGAAATAGCTGCCAGCAGAAGCTTAACTGTAGAGAAACTAGCTCCTTCCTCAGAAAGTGTTGTCAAGAACTGGAGAGTCGTAGAAACTGGGGCAGGAAAGGGATCAATGTCTTTGTTCAGAGCCCAAAGAGAGAAATCTTTTCTACTTGCTTTTGTACACTTTTTTGGTAGAATCCATTTGAGAAGCCTTAATAATTTCATGTTCAGAGGAAGAGAGCCTGGGCTAACTATTACAGGAAGTGGAGAAACCACGTGGTTATTCTTAGGGATTAAAAAGGATTCTGTTATGTCAGCTGAGGATATGTAGGAAGAGACTAATTAAAAGATAGAAAATGCAAAACTACGAAATATGAATTTTCTTGATTATCGATATGGATAGCACGATACAAGCAGAGAAAATGTTGTATTCTGTTTTTTTTTTTTTTTTTTAACTCCATTTAGTTTTATATACACCTCAGGCACATTTTTAGCAATCAGAGAAAAAATGGTGGACCATAATAAAGAGTTGAAAGAATTTAACAGAAAGGGGAAGAGGGCAAGATTTAAGTAGGATAAGCTTATCATCCTCACAGAACAAGTTACTTTAGGATTGCCTGATTTGAATGGATACTCTAGAGTTAGGCAGTTAAGTCTCATATACATAAAACAAACAGAAAATTATACATCAAAATGGAAATGGATGATGATGAAATAGAGAGAAGTTTAAGAAATGAGACAAGGTAGGATTTTCGATGCAGATCCAAACAACAACCATCATGCAAAATATTTTACAGTCACAGAAAGTACAGTTGTGTACACTTACCATAAATGTAGATGTTCCAGTGTATTCACTGTTGCAGTCATCACACTTGGGTTAACTACCTGCAGGTAGCCCTCAGTCATCCCGAATAACGGAGTCTTAGTATTTCTGTGTCGGATGCTGTCGCTTCTTCCATGATGTCAGGTCGTCAGAGGTATAGAACAGGCAGCCGACACCATTACATCAGTTTTTCTTGCCCCAAATGTCAGGAGCCCCCAAATAGGGAGCTGGTGTATAGTGGGGAACACCACCAGTAAAAAGTAAATACCAATGCCATTAGGAATTGCCACAGACAGGAGAGGTAGAAGGATAGAGAAAGCCAGGGGGCTGAAGGAGGGACACCAGGACTGCAACAGGGAATACACTCGAACATCTACATTTATGGTAAGTGTACACAACTCTACTATGTTCTTGGTGTTTCACTGTTGCAGTCATCACACTTGGGTTGATTCCCAAAGCTGAGAAAGGGTGGAGGCAGTCAAGAAGTGTTAGGGCTGGCTAGTAGGCCTTACAAGACTGCTGTAGCAAATCCAGCCCTGGATTTAAAAAAGATAGGCAAGTGGTAATGCATGGTGAATGTGTGTACAGAACTCCAGGTTGCAGCATCCAGAATGTCCCTGGTAGGGACTCCCCTGAGAAATGCTGCAGAGGTGAACGTAGCCCTAGTGAAATGTGGTCTGATCCCCAGTGGGGTAGGTTTTCCATGGTGCTTGCAACAGGAATGGATGCAGTGTGCTATCTATTTGGAAATGGTTTGTTTTGAAATGGCCTTACCCTCTGTCCCTGTAGCAAAGCTCACTAGCAGCTGGTCAGATTTTCTGAAAGGCTTAGTCCTGTCAGGGTAGAACCTGAACTGTCTGTGCACGTCCAAGTAGTGCAGGATACTTTCCCCTTTATTCTGGGGATTAGGGAAGAAGGTTGGCAAATGGATGGATTGGATTAGAGCCACAGTAGACACCACCTTAGGCATAAAGGATGGGTTAGTCCTGAGGGAAACCCTGTCAGCATGGAAACTAATGCAGGGTTCCACAGCCATCAGTGCCTGTAACTCAGACACTCCTTGCTGAAGTTATGGCTAAAAGAAAGGCTGTTTTCCAAGAGAGGAATTTTAACTCTGCTGAGGCAGCAGGTTCAAAAGGGAGGAGTGTGAGTTTTTCCAGTACAAAGTTAAGGTCCCAGGCAGGGGTGGGTGCTCTCTTAGGGCACCTTAAGTTGTTAGCCCCTCTCGGGAATTGTTTGATGAGAGGGTGAGAAAATAGAGGTGGCTTAGTATTATGAGCTGAGATGGCAGAGGCATTAATCTTAATGGAGGAGAAGGATAGGGCTCTGTGGGGTAGCTCTGCTAGGTAACCCAGGATTAGAGGTAAGGAGTGCACTGCTGTGTCCTTCCCTTGAGACCAGTTCCAAGAACAAGATCTTTTCCACTTTTCAGAATAGGATTTCCTAGTACTAGGCCTTCTGGCTTCAAGAATGACATCCAGCACCTGTTTGCTGAGGGTTGCTAGTGGGCTATTCAAGGGCTAAGCCAGGCTGCAAGGTTTAGGGTTTGCAATTGTGGATGCAAAATCTGTCCCTCCTGTTGAGACAGCAGGGTGGGAGTCTGGTGAAGGTGTCAGGCTGCGTAGGAGTGGGTACCAGTGCTGGTGTGGCGAGTCTGGTCTGTCCTGTTTTATCTTGAGTAGCACTCTTGAGAGAAGGGGCAGAGGGGAAAAGGCATCAATTGAGAGTTTTTCTCACTGAAAGGATAGGGCATCCACCTTCCAGGCCCAGCTGTGAGGGTTCCTGGTGCAGTATTTGCTCAACTGGTGGTTCTCGGGGAAAGCAAAGAGGTCCACCTCCGGTGTCACCCACCTCTGGATCAGAAGGATGAAAGTGTTGGGCTCCAGTTTCCACTCATATGGGTCTAGAAGAGTTCTCCTTAAGTCATCTGCCAGTAAATTTTGTTTGCCTGGCAGGAATTGAGCTTGTAGGTGCACTTGGTTGCTCAAGGCTGTGTTCCACAGGGCCATGGCTAACCTGCAGAGTGGGTAAGAATGGGTTCCCCCCTGCTTGTTTATGTACCACATAACTGTGGTGTTGTCTGTTTCTATAAGCAGTTGTCCTGGAAGGATTAGGTATTTGAAGGCTGTCAGAGCATTCTGTACAACTAACATCTCTTTTTGATTGATGTGTAGGTCAATCTGGGCGGAGCTCCAGTGGCCCTGAATGCATTTGCCTGCCATATGAGCCCCCCCCCCCATGCATAGTCTGATGCATCTGTTGTCAGGGTATGGGCGGCGAGGGGTTGAGAGAAAGGCAGTCCCTTGTTGTGGTTGCATGCTTCTGCTCACCAAAGGAACTCTGTCCTTAGACAAGATATGACAGGAATGACTGTTTCCAGGTCCTGAGAATGTTGATACCAAAGACTTTTTAAGTACCACTGAGGTTTCCTCATATGCAGTCTTGCATATGGAATTAGCAGAATGCATGTGACCATGAACCCTAGGGCTTGCAGTATCTTTCTTGCAGAAAGCTGGGTTCTGGTGGCCATTTGTTTGAAGTAGTTTGCCAGATAGACCTGTTTTTCAAGTGAGAAATGCCATCTGGGAAGTTGTGCCCAAGCTTGCTCCCAGGAATACAATCTTTTGACTGGGTACCAGTTGTGATTTATTTTCGATGATGGTGTACCCCAATGAAGTGAGAAGGCTTTTACAAATGCCAGGTGCTGAAGTAGCAATTCCTGACTGTCCGACTGAATCAGGCAGTCGTCAAAGTATGGGAAAATGTGGATATTTCTTTGTCTGCAGTATGCAATGGCTGGAGCCAGGCACTTTGTGAATACTCTTGGCGCAGTAGATAAGCCAAAGGGAAGTGAAGAGAACTGATTGTGCACATATCCTGCCATGAAACGTAGATAATTCCTGCATGACTCCCTTATGGGGATGTGCAGGTAAAGTTTTTCTTTTAAGTCTAGAGTGACTAACCAGGTATCCTTGGCTAGCATAGGAAGAAGCTGTTGCAGGGTAAGCATCTTGAATTTTGGGAACACCAGAAAGGTGTTGAGAATTGAAAGATCCAGGATTGGGTGCCAAGAGCCCTCTTTTCTGGGCACCAGGAAGAGTCTGGAGTAGAAACCCTGACCCCTTTGTTCTATTGGAACAGGTTGAATAGCTCCAATATTGAGCAGGGAAAGTACGTGCTTTTGAGCCTCTGCCCACTGGTTTGGAGGAATGTCTGGAAACTCTCTTGGGGTTGGCAGTGAATGGAAGTTAAATTTGTACCCCTGGGATATAATGTTTAGGACCCAGCGGTGCTGAGTAATGGACATTCAGTTTTTTGCATGAAGGGCAAGGTTTCCTCCTAGGGGCACAAGTAATTGGGCAGGGCTGGGAAGGATAATTGCAAAATCACTGTGACATTTTTCCATAAGGGGATGGCTTACCACTCCCTGTTTCTGGGGTGGGGGCACTCCATTGTTAAGATCTCTACATACCCTGAGACTGCAGTCTGGGTGGCCTATTTCCCCTGGGTCTGGTCTGGGAAGGTCTGGAAGGGGCTGGAAAGGGCCAGTTTTAGAAGGCAAATGCCTACTGAATCTAGGTGGTTGTAATTGTAAGAATTCTTTGACAGTTTGCATAGATTTAGCTTTTTATTCTATATTTTTAAGAACAACTTCTGCTCTGGTGCCAAACAAACAGTCCTTATTTAAAGGAGCATCTAGTAATTTGGATTTGACATGCTCTGGCAATGTTTGTTCCTTCAGCCAAGCATGCTTTCTCAGTACAGACCCACTGACCGCAGCCGTGCAAGATGCTTCTAGGGCATCAAAGCCACACTGCAAAGTCTGCTTACTAACTTGGTTTGTAGAATGCATTAGCTCTTGTAGATCTTTATTTTCTGCAAAATCTGGAAATACCACCATTTTTTGTTTAATTAGTTCCATAATATGTTGTTGGTACTTCAACATGTGAAACTGGCAATTCAATGCCCTGACGGCAAGAGTTGCAGAGGTATATACCTTCTTACCCTATCTGTCTAAAGCTCTGGAATCCCTGTCCGAAGGGGTAGGAGTTTTGGCTGTAGTATCCCTAATACCTGTAGGTCCCTGGGAAATGGTCTCTGGATCCGCAGTAGGATTCTTGAAGTTAAATTTGTGGGAATTGGGTACTCTGCAGTACATGTCAGGTTTCCTAGGGGTCGGGGGTAATGTATCTGGAGTAAGACTGGATTCCATAAATACATCATCTACAACATCCAGGACAGTGGGTATAGCTAGAGGCCTGTGCTGAGGCAACTCTAAAAATTCTCTGAGTCTCTTTTTGGACTGAGGGTAGTCTTGGCATTTCCAGTGGAAATGCGCTCTTGAAGTATGTAAGGCTTCACCAAAAGAAAAATCCTCAAGAGGGGAGGCAGAGGGAATGGATTCCTCTGCATCTGAATCCTCATAGGATGATAAGGGCATGTCCTGATAATCAGAAGGGTCAGAGTCATCAGACTCCTGGTCTGTAGAATCAGAAGGAAACTCAATTTTGTGTCTCTTAGCAGGGAAGGCTGGCTTACCCTAATTAGTGGCTTCCTCTAATTAGGGTAATAAGGTCTTCAGCCATTCTAAGCATTTGTTTTTGAGGCATGGGAGCTTGAACATGCGCTTTGGTCGTAAATTTTCTAGCCGTAGTGTGTACTCTGGGCCTAAGAAACTGAGTCGTTTTGGATAAAAACGAAGTCATCAGTTTGATTTGAACATCAGTAGGACAAAATACACCATCCGAATGGGTCTCAGCAGAGGCCCGTGAAACCACAGAAGCGGGCATCAGGGGGTGGCAAAGGCGCCTCACTGAGTACCAGCTTATGCGGTTTGTCTCTTGTCTTTATCTTTACATTTTTTCGGAAGATCGGTAGTCGGATGGCTTATCAAAGCCATTTTGGAATACGGAGAATGAGAGCGAAAGAATTTAGTGACAAAGATAGCCCGATGACTAATGGTTCGGGCGTTAAAGCACAAAACCGACAGCGAGGGATGTCGTGGTTTGGGCCTAAACAGGTGATGCAGTAAGAATGAAAATCTCTGTGAGGTATTTGTTTTCCACAGGCAAGACAATTGTTAACTTTTTCTGACATCGGCTGGAGCAAGAAAAAAGGATCCCCAATGGGGTACTTAGCTTTAGAAGACTTCAGGATTATAACTCGAAAACGAATATTTCAGGTAGCGGCCGACTGACACTTGCGAACTGCTTCTGCTTCGGGCTCCTCCTCGGCAAGAAAAACTGATGTAATGGCGTCGGCTGGCTGTTTTCTATCCCTGATGACCTGACGTCATAGAAAAAATGACAGCATCTGATGCAGAAAAACTAAGACTCTGGTATTCGGGCCGACTGAGGGCTACCTGCAGGCAGGTAACCCAAGTGTGATGACTGCAGCAGTGAAACACGAAAAACATAATATATTAAGAAAGAAGCCGGAATGAAGAAAGGAGATTTTGCCAATAGGAAAGACTGCAACAAGGGGTTTAGGAAATAGGATGGGACTGAAATTTACTGGAATATATTGGGGGGGGGGCACCAAGGTATTAGGTACAAATAACTAGAGAGGGAAACATAGACTGGAATGAGGCCAGACAGAAGGTTGGATTGCATGTTACAAACTGCCCTCCCTGCCATGGATTTATATCAGAGTAGAGGTCAAAAGAAAGGGACAGGGGAGTGCTGAGTAAAAGACTATCTCTGGTAGAGTTTTTAATCAAGACTAGAACAGAAGCTACTGTTAAAAAGGGATAATTAGCAGGGAATGTAAAATACAGCAAGATAACTGCAAGAATCAAACAGAGGAGCTTAGAAAAGACTGGGAAGAGACACTGGAAAGGCAATTTAAAAAGGAACAATGGGAGGATGTTTGTTATGCTCCCAAGCATGCAACAAAGTCAAGAAGATTTAGGATTCATGCATGGAAGTGCCTGCATTGGTATTTTATACCCCTGGCAGACTTCAGAGAATCTTTCCTCAATAGACAGAAATTGATGGAGGTGTGATAATAAAAACAGAGGTAATTTAGGAACATGTTTTTTTAAATGCAACCAGCAGGCATATTTTGTAAATTCCCTAAACAGTACTCCTATCAGAAATATTGGGGGATCAAATGACTGCAACTAAGAAAATGATTATTTTAAGCTGGGATATAAGATTTGAATTGCCTAAACATTGTAAGGCCTTGCTAAGTTTAACGCTAATGGCTGGCAAAAAAGCAATTACTCAAAAATAGAAATTAAAATGTACACAAACCCTAAATGAAGTACTAAATATTGTACAGGAGATAAAAGAACTGGAGTTAAGATCTTCAGAAGAAGGTAGGAAGAAACTGCACAGAAAAAACAGAATTTGTAGAAACAGTACATGCATGTTCAAGAGGAGGTGTAAATTTTAAGAAAGGCAGGGCTTAATAAATGTATATAATGATGCAGTGAATGGCAATTGTTAACAAAGAAAACATATCTGTACACTGCATGAAGTTAAGGAGAATGTTAAAACGGTTTGTTTTGTTTTCTATAACTGTAGGTATATATATATATATATATATATATATATATATATATATGACTTTTTATTAATGAAATTATAAAGGCGTTTTAAAAACAGTCTTTCTGTTTCTACTTATTTCTCTTCAGGATTTTCTGAACTCAGACTTGATTTTCAGCATTAGCAAAGTGCTTCAAAATGGTTATCTGCTTTAGTATCCTTTGTCCATTAAAAGTTAAGCCGATCACTGACCTAATCGATGAAATGGATTTTTTCTATATTCCAAAACTGCAATATAAAAATCCACATAGCTTTCGTTAATACTTCTTGAGGGATTTTTCAGTGCCTACTTGATTCCTGGCAATGACTGTAAATCAATCATATATTAGAACTCCCACTCATTCACAAACCCGTGCTCTGAATTTTGTACAGCAAGCAACTGTAAGATATGACAATGTTAGGTATACTCTTGCCTTGATGAATAAGCTTTAATGCAGTAACCACATTTGCACCTGTTGCATCGGTCAGATTATTTCAGAGATCCTGGAATAAGAATCTACAGGAATAAAGTACAAGGTTTCATTGAATTGGAATATATCGGTGCCTGCTCGACTGCATACAAAATGGGCATAACATCATCTCTTTCTTTAAATTGTTATGGCATACATTACAGATGGCACAAGTCTGTATTACCTGCTTTACTTCAGTTGACATTACGAGCTAAAACACTCTTGCTCATTTTTTCACTTTATTCTTTCCATATTTAATAATTAATATATATTTTCAAGAATTAGCTTCCTCATTATTAATTTCTTGGTTTTAAACATTAAGACCTGTATATACCTTATTTCTTTATCGAAAGAAAAATAAGACCAAATTTCTTTCCTTGCCAATGTAAATCCTGTCAACAAGTGATGAATTTGTCACCCTCAGTACATCTCCAGAATTGTTAATTTTCTTCTCTCGCTGATAAACGTAGCATTACACAAGTCTCTAGATGAATGTCTAACTATTGTTTCTCCAACTGTAGTAAATACGCTCTTGCTCAACATATCTACATCTAGTTTCTTGTATGGTCTGTACTTCACTTTCAGATCATGTTTATAAATTCATTGCAATCTTGGATGTGCCTCATACACAGACCATCTGAATATTCTTTACAAGGGTCTGCAGTCTATTGACACCCTTACCATCTTTACTACAAACTCAGAGAATTTTTCACATCCATACACAAAGACTAAAGTTCCTTTTCTATATGAGCATTTATTTTTATCATGCACCTGTAAATGTTAAGATCACAGTACCTATATTATTCTGACTGGCATCTACTTCCAACAATTGATTTATTCAAATCATAGTGTTTTAATGCTGGGCTACAAGTATGCTGTACATGTCAAAACTCTCTTATTGCTCATAACTCCATTCCCAGGCTACAACTTGCTGTAGCGACTTTTATTAGAAGCGCATTCTCAGACATGAAAGATATAAACTTTACAAGATCATCATTCAAGAATACCACTCTTGGAAACTTCTGTTATGCCCATTTGTCTTCTGACATTTATACCTGCACAGCTCATTTTTTATATCAGACTTCAGTCCATCCAGTGCTAGAATATGAACTACCTATTTCAGACTTATTTTAAATTTGTTCTTACTTAGGGCTGGTATTAGCATTTGGGGGCCCCAGCAAGTGTCAAGTTAGGGGCCACTGGACACTTCCAATCTAAGAATTACCTTTTCACTACCAACCTTCCTAAGCAACATTTTAGTTCATGCTGCAGACTTCTATGGGTAGTACGAACAGATAAACTGCAGTTACAATACTCTTATAATTTGATAAGTCTGTGTTAAACACTATGTTTGACCATTTCACAGATGGGAATGGACAGTGACATTTATTTTCAGTGATACATTACAATAACCCTATGTACATGGCTGGCCTATCTTCGCCCCGTCAAGGGCTCTCCACACCATGCACAATACTTTTTTCTTCCTTTACTCACATTTTAACTTGCTCAGCAGCATTTTCAAGAAGCTATGGCTATGTGTTCTGAAGAGTATTTTAAAGTCTTTTTTTTTTTTTTTTTTCAACCTTTTTTTCCAAAAGATGGCCAGAATGAAAATTATGATTAAGGAAGGAAATTATTTGTTGCTCTTCAACCTTAATCTTTCCTTACATCCTTTCCTGGCCAAGGCAGCACAGTAATAACCATGAAGAAAATAACTCAATTAAGAGGTGGGGAAGGTCTGGGAGGCCACCAGTGACACAGAATTCATAGAGTTACAGATGCTCTGTGGAACATTTTAGAGTATTTTCCCAAACATTTGATCCAGTGGAGGCCTGAACAAAAATCTTAAGTAAGAATAGAATTTCAGTCTAATTTTTATTTTCTTTCAAAGAAGATGCAAGTTGTGCCTAAGGTTAAATGTTCGAAGCTGATAAAATATTAGCTTGCAATAAACTAACACGACAAAATTTTGAGGGGATGAATAGGTCTACTTCGGTAGACTGAATTTACACTTACCAAACTGCAGATTACCAAGACGACAACACCGAAATTGCAATAAACTGAACCTTCACATTACTTAAGTTTTTTTTTTACAGGGAAATAAGACATTTGGCCAACATTTAACAAAATAACACACTAAAGTAAGTCAAACCCACCCAGGTGGAGGGCTACACCCCACACCCCCCCCCCCAATGTGGGGGTCTGCACCCCACACACCATCAACTAAATATATCAACTCCAGGATCACACTATAGTGGGGAAAAGGGCAAATTTCCCCATGTTGCCCAAGTATCTCCGTTCCTTGTAAAAAAAAAAAAAAAAATTGGTAATGTTCAGGTTCAGTTTATTGAAATTTTGGTATTCTTGTCTCCAGAATCTGAAACTCAGGTAAGTGTAAATTTGGTCTACCAAAGTAGACTCGGATGAATATATTCTATCCAGGAATAATGCCTGCCTCCATACCCCCCCCCCAAAAAAAAAAAGCAGCCACTGTCTGTGCATCCCTCTGTTAGACTATCATGAAATCAGATGTTCAAATGGCCACAGGCATGCATTTCAAGTGACTGTTGTCATAAATACACGTAGCATGCCCTTGCATTCCCTCATCCCTATGGCTAAAGACAGCCACCTGTATACATGCCTGATGTTTATTTGTAATAAAAGTGAAAAAATAGTAATCACAGAAATGTATTCCAGCTTGTTGCTCCTAGACAGTACACTGGCCTTACACACAAACTATAGTAACCTTTTTTTCACACCTCTGACGTCTATGAGGAAAGCAAAAGAAACAATAATTACACTGCCCCCAGCCCCAACATAAACTATAATGACCTCCTGTGTACATCTCTGAGGTTTCACTGTGAGGAAAATTAAAAAAGTAATAACCACACCATCCTAGCCCCCAAACACAAGTTACAGCAACCATCTGTACACACCTCTGAGCAGAGCTAGTTTTACTAAGGGTACAGCTGAGGCCAGGGGCGACCATTATTTCCATGTCAAAATCTATTTGTACAATCTGGGGTGGGGGGGGGCACCAGAACCAGAGAAGCTATAAAGGTCTGAAAGTTCTTTGGTGCATTTTATGCCTTATTTTTAAAAGATAATTACTTGTTAACTGCATTTTTACTGCTATCCAGAAGACTTATGTATATGCCTAGGATTATTATGTGTGCACAGATAAAAATCAGTGATATTTTATACACACACACACACACACACACACACACACACACACACACAATGGTAGTGCCAACGATTTTGTGATAGAAAGGAAAAAAAGAAGTTATGTCTTACCATAACGTTCCATCTGAGTTGTTGATCTTCTTCCAGTCATCACTGATGGGTTCGGTTCCCAGCCCTCGGAACCGAGTCAGCCTTATACCAAGCTTGCGTGCACTAAAAACTCTGAGCTAAGCTGCTACCCACAATGCCCTTTGCTCAGTTACCTCAGATCGAGTCTGCATGCAACATATAGAAGAAGAATAAGTCAGAGGCCATCTCTGTGCAGAAACCCTAATTCACTACAAAGACCCAGATGATCTGCCAGGATCCTTAGGAGGGGGTCGGTGGGAGGGTCTGATGACTGGAAGATTAACAACTCAGATGGAACATTATGGTAAGACATAACTTCTTTATCCGAAGTTGTTAATCTTCTTCCTATTCATCACTGATGGGACGGAGTCCCCAGCTACTTGAGGAACCTGGGTGGCCCTTATGGAAGAACATTCCTGAGAACCATAGAACCAAAGGTCGCTCTTCCCCTGGAGATCAGATCCAATTTGTAGTGCTTGATAAAATTGTGGGGCTTAGCCCAAATGGCAACTACACAAATGTCATCCATGGAGGCCTTAGAGTGGAAGGCAACAGAGGCTGTAATAGCCCTAGTTGAGTGAGCTTTGATTTGGCCAGGCTTAGATCCCTCAGTCAGTGAATATGTGAAGGCAATGCAATCCCTGAGCCATTTAGACAAAGTAACTTTCGATACTGCGCCTCCCATTCTAGGACCCGCAAAGGAAATGAAAAGCTGGTACGACTTGCGAACTGATTCACTTCTGTCCAGATAGAAACATAATTGTCTATGAACATCCAAGGAATGTAGGCAGTATTCTCCATTGTTAGAGTAATTTGGGAAGAATACAGGGAGCTCAATGGACTGGTTAATCGAAAAATCAGAAACCACTTTGGGGAGAAAGGATGGGTTAGTACGAAGTGATACTCTGTCCTTATGAAAGACCAGATAAGGACTCTTTATACATAATGCTTGTAATTCAGAAATTCTTCTGGCTGAAATTATAGCCACCAGAAAAAAAGAAGTTATGTCTTACCATAACGTTCCATCTGAGTTGTAGATCTTCTTCTTCCAGTCATCACTGATGGGTTCGGTTCTGAGCCCTCGGAACCGAGTCGGCCTTATACCAAGCTTGCATACACCAAAAACCCTCGAATTAAGCTGCTACCCCCAATGCCCTTTGCTCAGTTACTTCGGATCAAGTTTGCATTCAACATATAGCGAAATAATAAGTCGGAGGTCACCTCTGCGCAGAAACCCTAATACACCACAAGGTCCCAGAAGATCTGCCAGGAACCTTAGGAGTGGGTCAGTGGGAGGGTGTGATGACTGGAAGAAGATGAACAACTCAGATGGAACGTTACGGTAAGACATAACTTCTTTACCTGAAGTTGTTAATCTTCTTCCTATTCATCACTGATGGGACTGAGTCCCCAGCTACTTGGAGAACCTGGGTGGCACTTATGGAAGAACATTCCTGAGAACTATTTAACCAAAGGCTGCTCTTCCCCTGGAGATCAGATCCAATTTGTAATACTTGATAAAACTGTAAGGCTTAGCCCAAATGGCAGCTGCACAAATGTCATCCATGGAGGCCCTAGAGTGGAAGGCAGATGCTGCAATAGCCCTAGTTGAGTGAGCTTCGGTTTGGCCAGGCTTAGATCCCTCCGTAAGTGAACATGCGAAGACAATGCAATCCCTGAACTATTTAGACAAAGTAACCTTTGATACTGCACCTCCCATCCTAGGGCCCGCAAAGGAAATGAAAAGCTGGTCTGACTTGCAAAATGATTTAGTTCTGTCCAGATAAAAGCTCAATTGTCTATGAACATCCAGGAAATGAAGGCAGTATTCTCCCTTGTTAGAGTAATTTGGGTAAAACACAGGGAGTTCGATGGACTGGTTAATCAAAAAGTCAGAAACCACTTTGGGGAGAAATGATGGGTTAGTTCGCAATGATACTCTGTCCTTATGATAGATCAGATAAGGGCTCTTGATACATAATGCTTGTAATTCAGAAATTCGTCTTGCTGAAGTTATAGCCACCAGGAATAAGGATTTCCATGATAAGAATTTTAGATCACAGGTGGCAGCCAGCTCAAACGGTGGCAGAGAAAGAGCCTGCAGAACCCAGGACAAATTCCATGCCTCCACCGGCTATCTGATGAGAGGCCTGCTGTGAAAAATACCCTTGAGGAAGGTCTTGCAAAGAAGAGAGGAGATAAGTGGTATTTTTTCAGACCCGTTATGGAAGTTAGAAATAGCTGCTAGATGGACTCGAATGGTGGAAGCAGAGGCCCCTTTGCCGAATAGCTCAGTCAAATAATGAAGAATAGTTGCTACAGGGGGGGGGGCTGAGAACAGGTCTAGCTCCTGACTACGTGATCAAATAAAGAAGCTTTTCCATTTATCTCTGTAAAGTTTTCTGGTGGATGGTTTATGAGAAGCCAAAATAATATCCCGGACAGGCAAAGAAAGGGTTTCCTGCCTGGCAACTAACGGAAGTGGAGAAACCAAGCTGTCAGCTTGAGGGTGGACAGGTTCGGGGGAGTCAGCCCTTGTGGGTGAGAAATTAGATCCTGACAAGTGTCTAGGATAAAAGGAGGTTGTAACAGATGAGGTCGAAGGAAGGGGCACCACACTTGACGAGGCCAGAATGGAGAGATGAGGATCACTTTGCTTCTCAACCGAATAGCCTTCTGTAGAAAAAGGGGAATCGGAGGAAAAGCATAAAGAAGACCCATAGGCCAATCGTGGACTAGAGCGTCTCTCGGTGACCCCCCCCCCCCGAGAGGGGGAAAGAGGGCAAAGTAGCTGCTGCATTTTGTAATTGAAGGGGATGCTAAAAGGTCGCAGCATGGCTGGCTCCAGCAGCTGAAATTTCCGTCGCCACACTCAGGTTGAGAGACCACTTGTGAGGATGAAGGATGCATCTGCTCAGTCTGTCCGCAATCACATTGGAGCTTGCTGGGATATGCTTTGCGATCAGGAAGCAGTTGGAAGCTATCGCCCACTTGCCAGATTCTCCTGGCTTTGCAACAAGGGGGGGGGGGGTAAGACTTGGTCCCTCTTCCTGTTTGTTTATGTACCAGACTACAACATGTTGTCCAACTGGACAGCAATTGTTCCAGATGGAAGAAGCGGATGAAAAGCTTGCAACGCCAACAGCACCGCTCTTAACTCCAAGACATTGACATGCAAATTAACCTCTGCATCGGACCACGTGCCTTGGACTGACTTTCCCTGGAAGTGCCCCCCTCCCACCCCATCAGGGAAGCATCTGTGGTCACCGTGGCGCTGGGCTGTGGAACCTGGAAGGAACAACACCAAAGATTTTCGTCTGTACTCCTCCACCACAGGAGATCTTGTTTGCAAATGTTGGTGATGAGAATCTGTGAGCTCAGGGGGTGACAATTGGGTATCCACTGAGCCTGAAGGAGCCATTGTAGTAATTTCATGTGTAGTCTGGCTAAGGGAACTATGGCCAGTGCTGCAGCCACAGATTTCAAGGCTTGGAGGGCTTCCCTTGCATACACCTTTCTTTGACAGAGTATCACTTGAACTTGTGCCCATATCTCTGAAGCCTGTTGAGAGGAAGTGAGATCAGGCTTCACTGGGTGCTGAATATTGCCCCTATGAATTCCAGTTGTTGTGAGGGTTGAAGGCTGGATTTCTCCCAATGTATGGTGATGCCTAGCGACTCTGCTAGAGCCAGAGTGTAGCGGAGGGCCTTGACCAGAAGATGCTTGGTGAGGGCGGAGATGAGCCAATGGTCTAGGTAGGGAAACACCTGGAATCCCTAAAGTCTCAGATGAGCTGTTACCACCGCAAGGCATTTCGTGAACACTCTGGGGGCCGTCGAGAGACCAAAAGGCAGGGCTCTGAATTGGTAGCGATTGGCTCCCAACTGGAAACGAAGGAGGCTCCTGAAGTGCTTGTCCATCTTGATATGGTAATACGCATCCCGGAGATCTAATGAGCGCACATCCATACACCCTCCCGCAGAAAGGGGAGGATTGTTTGAATGATTTGTTTAGTTGGCTGAGATCCAGAATGGGCCCCTCCAGTCCCATTTTCTTTGGCACCAAAAAGAATCTTGAGTAGAACCCTGTTCCGCATTGATCTGGGGAGACCTGTTGGATGGCTCGTTTTTGACATAGCTTTCATATTTCAGAAGCTTCCTCCTCCCTTTGACTGGGTGGAACATCGGGAAGGGATTTTGGAGGTCTTGGATAAGCAATTAGGGGAATATGGTAGCCTCTGGTAATGAGTCTCTGCACCCACTGATCATTCATAATAGAGAGCCAGGCAGCTTGGTACAGAGAAAAATGCGCCCCGACTGCATCCAGAGGAAAGCAATCGGGCAGCGACTCAGGAGCACTCATACGGTCTACCCAAGAAGGAATTTCTGAAGCCCTGGTTCCAGGGACGCCCTCTACCCCAAAAGAAACGTCTTCCATTATTGGAACCCCCTCTGCCTCTGGAGGAGTCCTCACCATGTGCGTCTTGGAAAGGACCTAGAGACATCTTGTGCCACATCTTTCAGCTCCTCTGATTCCTGGAGAAGGAATGCTGAGGTTTGGAAAAGCACAGGCCAATGGCAGACAAGGTCTTCCCATCTTGCTCACACCTGTCTAATGTATCCTTGACCTTAGCACCGAACAGAGCAGATGGCTCGATAGGGGCATTTAGAAAGGAAGCCTTGAAGTAGTCCGCGAGGTCACAAATGCACATCCAGGTGTGGCGTCTCATGACTACGCCTGCACCCGCAGCTGTAGCTGCTCCTTCAGTTGCGTGTGACAGTAACCTCATGGATGAATTAGATATGGATTCTAGGGTGGCAAGTTGGGAAGCAACTTTATCTCATGCTCCATCCGATACTTGGCCCGCAAGGGTTCCAGAGAGTTCGGAGATAAGATCTCTCTGGAGCCAAGTACAATGTGCCAGAAAGTTCAGAGACCTAACTGCAAAGGTCGCTGATGCAAAGACTCGCTTCCCTAACTTGTCCACTGCCCGGGACTCTCTGTTGGCGGGTGAACAGCAGGACTCTCTTCTGCAAGATCCTTTTTCGTGGCTGCTGCCACCACCATAGTTGTCCACTGGCAAACCTCTAGACCAATGGGTTTGATCCTCTGGAGGGGAGAGTACCTTGTTTGATCTCCTGGGGATGTTCTCAACGAAGTCAAGGTTCTTCCATGCCCGTTGCACGATCAGTTTAACCAACTCATTGGCAGGGGGGGGGGGGTCACCCAAGAAGTAGAAGGCCGAGAGTGAAAGGCCTGCAGGAATACGGATTCCTCTGAGGAAGGGTTGGAGGACAGTCACCCTCTGTTTCAAGACATCCATGATGTCTCTGAAGGAGACATCATCAGGGGGGGACCGTAGGGACCCTTCCCCATCATCATAGTCGGTATCTTCCATGAGGGACTCCTCTGGGGAGTCCATGCGTTTCCTATTACACACCCGTTTCCAAGGGGGTTCTTCAGTGGCAGCATCCGAAGAAGACTCAGAAAGGGAAATACCCTGGGTAGAGGTTTCCTGAGCCTTGTGCTCTCGAAGTCCTGGGGGGGGTGGCCTTTGCCAGGTGTGGCTCAGAAGGAACTGGGATAACCAATTAATAGAAGCAAGCACCCTCTCCATCACCCAGAATGCGGGCCCACCCATTGAGGAGTGGGAGCCAGGAACCGAAGAAGACAAAATCTGAACCGGGGTCACACCCCACTCCAGATGGTCCGCCCCCGGGGACGGAGCCTCAAGCAGACTCAGAGCAGTAGTCACCCTCAGATCCGAAGTCGGGACCGACAATACAATCGGAACCAAGACCGGAACCGGAGGTTCCACCCCCACCCCCAAGCATGAGATTGAGGAAGGGTGAGTTCAGACTGAACTGACACCCAAAGGTGTCTCCGGGCCTCAGACAGTGTCGTTGTCAGCGCAGAGGAAGGGAGTCCTCTAGTAAAAGTTGGATAAATGAGCCTTGGAACCAAGGGATCCAAGGGAGGAGAGCAAGTAGGAGTTGCTGGAGAAATAGACCCAAAGCCTGGAGTGGGATAGGGTCTAGGCGGATTTGAAATTCCCCTGGTGGTCAGCAACTGGTCAAAAAGGCGCACCACATTCAATTCGGAAAGGCTCCTGGTGGATCTCACCGATGCCGCTGAAGGGGAATCAGGCCGGTCCAAAAAGGGGCTGCTGGCTTGTCTGGCAAACGGGTCCACAGTACACGAGTATCGGATCCGTGGTGTATCACAGAACGGCACTGATTCCAGTTTCGAAACCGGCAACAACAGTATAGGTGGAGCCATGAACGGGCTTGGAGACTAAGTTACAACAGGGGTGGATGACATTGGAGCAGAAATGGGTGATGTTGGTGCCAAGACAGAAATGGATAAGCTGATCAGAACCGAGGCAGTAGACGGCGCTCCGTAGTCGTCGGTGCAGGGGTAGGTGCAGACGATGCAACCTCAGTAAGCTACGCTGGGGCCGAGCTCGAAGCCGATGTAGTAGTCGGCAAAGAGGAGGCAGAATGGTGCTCTGAGGAGGACTTATGGGCCTTGTGTTTAGGACTTTTACCTCTGTCACCAGCCGGTGAAGAAGGGTCCGAGCGAGGATGTTTCTTGTCCATAGAAGGAGGGGATGAGACCTCCGTTGCAGAAATAGCCTCTGAAAAAGGTCAAGCAAGTAGGTCCTTCAAAATCAGTTTGTTACGATGTTCATTCAGCACTTGCTGACTGAAGCTAGCACAAATATCACATGGGGGTTTCGCCGACAAATGTGTAACTCCCAAACAGTACACACACTCATCATGGAGGTCACTATTCTGCAGTTTACCACTGCAAGAAGAGCAGTGTTTAAACCCCGTAGCTCCCTTCTTTTCAGTCATCCCAGAATACACTCTCACGCAGAAAGGAAAGAGTGGGGAAAGTGGAGGAAATGAAGGAGAAAGAGAGGAAATACCAACAATGGTAACAAGATACCACAAGGGTAGAAAGTTAGAAAATACCAACAATGGTAAGAAAGAGATACCTGTGGGTAGAGACAAAATGATATAGATACCAAGAACAGACTACAAAGAGGAAAAAACGTTTACAAAAACTTGTAAATATATCAGAAGAACCACTTAGCTGGAGAGCTCGGTGAAACGCTGCTATATGGCTGCACGGCAAACGAGATCTGAGGTAACTGAGCAAAGGTCATTGTGGGTAGGAGCTTAGCTCAAGAGTTTTTGATGCACACAAGCTTGGTATAAGGCCGACTTGGTTCCGAGGGCTCGGAACCGAACCCATCAGTGATGAATAGGAAGAAGATTAACAACTTCAGATGAAATTATATCCAGAATGTTGCTCTTATACTGCAGCCCCACACACACACACACACACAAACACGCACAAAGATAAGCCTTAGCAGTACTAGTTTTACACTGGTTTCAGCAAATACCAATACACTGTGTAACTAGTACTGCCACACAAGTTCAGTGATTGTTATTTAACAGTGGTCAGCAGTAATACATACCTGTCACTGTCTCTGCCCCTTATTTTGCCTGATATTTTTGCCTTTGCCATCATAAAAAGACACTCAATAATGCTAGACATTACAGTTTCATACTTATTACAATCCAAAAAAAATGCATGTTGATGCAAAAAGTGAAATTCCATTAACTTTAAGTGATTACAGCAATATGTAAAAAGTGATCTTGATTCTGAACCTTTATTCTGCTATTATTTTTGGCTTTGCCCAGAATTCTTGAGCAAAGATGTTGAGAGTTTCAGTTTCTGGTGTCCTACCAGTATTTATAGAATTTTCTGAAAGAGAAAACCATCCATGAAAATCAGCAGCATCTGTTCTTAAAATCCCTGGTAAGTCACTCTGGTCAATCTTTATGGTTGCCACCTTTCGTTCTGGCTAAAACCAGAATAAGGACACCCCCCCCACCCCCCACATCACCAATATCCATGCCCACCTCCACCCGTTTTGTGATGTCACTTTGACATAATCGGGTGGGGAATGCTGTCTTTTTCCGTTCATAATGCCTTCTTTCGGCTGATTTACTATGCTTTTCCGTATTAAAAAAAAAAAAAAAAAAAAGCATAGTAAATCAGCCAATTTACAAACTCAGATAGTCCGTTTTCTTTTTTGAAACAGAATACCAGAGTTTGTACAGTGTTTTCCGGACTACCAGAGAATCAATTTGATTTCTGGAAAAAAACAGAGGGGTGGCACCCCTATCGATCTTTCGATCTCCAAGGCTTACCTTGCTCATCTCCATTCACTGATTACTGGTTTTACCCCAACAGGGTCATATCACAACCTTGTTTAGGATGAAGCATGTTATCAGAGAACAAATTATCCTTTTTTTCATCATTTTCCCCTCAACCAGCAGTTGTTTTTGTGGGGCCTCCACAAAGTCAAGGATAAATACGGGGCACCCCACGGCAGTAATTATCACAGGTGAGTAAAAACAACTATGATGCTAGTTTTAGCACGGAGTACTCACCAGTACGATTTAACTAGGTCAAGGGCAGTACCTCAGTATCAAAACATTTACTGCATTTCTGAAGCTTGTAACATGACAAAAGACTATTACACCAAGAGATATCTTAGAATGATGAATCCTTAGGACTGGTACAATTTCTATTTCTTTAAAATTCAAAGTGTTATCATCACCCACCAGATTAATTAAGCACACAGGATTGCTGTAACAGCTTTTGTTGGTTTAACAAACATGTAACAAAATATCAACATAAGATAACATGTTGAGGTTGGGGCCCCCAGCAATCATAGGGTTCGCAGGTGCCTAAAGCTGGTTATGTTCTTACTTGAAATTTTCTCTCTCAATCTTTTTATTAGATATATCATTCACTTTTTACATTTTATCATACATGACTCTATGCTCACAGCTAATCAGTTTTGTTTACAATACCTTTAATTACCAACCTGCACCCTAAGAAATCTGCATTTTCCTAAATGCTGTATAAAATTTACAAAGTCTAGAACTTACTTAATCTATCTTTGCCTTCCAGAAAAAAATGCCCTGCATTTACTACTAAAAAAAATAGTATTTAAAAAGCCATAAGACCACATCATCGACTCTAAGTAATGGATAATGCCTTCTTTCAAATTTTTATTCTCAGACACTGCACATCAATACGAATGCTATTTTCTTATTTTCTTGTGCTCCCCTGCAAATTTTCTGATAGCTCTTCTACCTTCATTCTACTGGCTCATTTATTCTGGAAGAACAGGAGCTGGGTATACTTGGGCAAGGTGAAAATTCTACAGACAGGTATATGGACAAGGGTTCTGGGTCTAATAGGTATATGGACAAGGGGTCTGGGTGTAATAGGTATCTGTACAAGGGTCTAAGTCTAGCATGGATGTCTTACATGTTATTCTCTCTCAGACTTCTACCTGACAGATATATAATATTTATATTGTTATTTCAGTGTCTGACTTAACAGAATGACTGCTAGAAGTATACCTGGAAACTTATACCAACAACAGGTACTACAGCCATCTTGTGGACTATACCTGCTTCATCAGATGCCATCAATTTCTCTCTCCATGTAAAGGTTGTCCTGTGTAGTGATCCCATGCCCCATGGCAACCTGACTCCAATATTCTGTGGTGCAATAATATGTTATTCTAGTCAATCCAAACACATCTAGTTTATCAGCATAGCCCTATTGGTATCCATACATTCATGACCCCCACCCCCAAAAAAAAAAATATGCAAACATCCTGAGAATACAAATATCTGGTCCTTAAAGCATTGTGTATATTCTACACATCACAGCAACACTAATATCCAAGGACTGCAGTATGTCAAGCAAAGTGGACCTCACTCCCTAACAAACATGGCTTTAACATTAAAAAAAAAACACAAGCAATGTTACACCATAGTGAAGATGCAGCATTCTG